>NC_090233.1:6124339-6424339 GCF_024489055.1 Chanodichthys erythropterus | reverse complement strand
CAGTGACCAAAACCATGAGTAAGAGGAAGATATCTCAGCATAAAGAGAAGAAGGCTACTCAGATGCTGGCCATTGTTCTAGGTGAGGTCACGATGCTGTCATTTTATAGAAGTATTGCTCAGCAGTAAGCCCTAGATTGAGGTCTTGTCCTCAGAATACCTCAGCTTATTTTCTCTTTTGCAGGTGTTTTCATTATTTGCTGGCTGCCCTTTTTTATTACCCACATTTTGAAAACTCACTGCACGAGCTGTGTGGTGCCACTGGAAATGTACAATGCCTTCACTTGGCTGGGATATGTGAACAGCGCCGTCAACCCCATCATATATACCACTTTCAATGTGGAGTTCAGAAAGGCTTTCATAAAGATATTGCACTGCTGAGGACATTATTCACTGCACGTGTAGAGGAGGAGAGATGGAAAATTTCATAAGAGGTTAGTGCCATCTTTCACTGCCATGTGAAATGACGGATTTACAAAGCCACGCTTTTAAGGCAGAGCGGAAAAACTCATTACAGACAATGAAGGTTCAAATGAATGTAGAGTTTTATTTGTGCGTCTTATTTCTGGCAGTGGAGTGAGTGTGCAAACGTGTGTTTATTCTCTTTGGAGTTGGAGTGTGAATGTGATTAATTGTCGATTAAAGAATTGAAGTGAATTTGAGATCGAAAATTGGATGTTGCCACAGAGACTTTTATGCAAGCAGGGACCTGAATGTCAAAATCACACTATTATATCAATTTAGTTGTGAGCAACTGGTTACAAAATGCTTACAGCTCTGTTTATTCAAGTATTATTTATTTAGTCACAAATTTTTATTTGTTTTGAGAAATTGTTATAAAGAGATTGCTATTATAAAGTATACATAAGGTGAAAATACCTTATTTGCGTTATTATGAAGCCAGAACACAAAGATATTAAAGTCCCCGTGAACTGGAAGTTGCAACCGACTTTTCTCCAGTGTTGTGACGTATTTCCAAGTTATACGGAATATTGAATAGAGGGCAGGGTTTTACCTTAACGCACCTCCTCTCCATCTCTCGCTCATAGCAGACTAACGGTTGGAGGGGAGTGGTTAAGCATTTTCAAAGAAACGCCATTCCAGACCAGAAGTAACTTTTCAGATTTTGATTAAAAATTACCACGACAAACAATTTATTTCTGTGTAATAACTTGCACGGATTAATTGTTCACCACAAGACTACTAATATGATCGAACAAAGTCAATTTTGATTTCATAACGACTTTAAAGGTGCACTCCGTAATGTTTTGTTTATGTTGCGCTGGTCGTCTTGGACTTATACTGACACCTAGGTGCCTGGAGTGCAGAATTATGCAATTTAAGCAAAAAGGTTTCAGTTTAGCTATGCTTGTTGTAGAAATGTGCTGTTCGCAGTCAGATGTAATTTATTTATTTCATGAGTGAAAGTGTCAGATTTGTCTAGTCATGTGATCTCAACATGTCTGCCCCTATGAGGCAGCCCACTCTATGTAAAATAAAACAGCTTTTAGCAGAGCATACATTATTTTTTAATAATTACTTTGTGTAAAACTTTAAGAAATTATAATGTTTCCTTTTAAAAAGAAAAATTACTGAGTGCACCTTTAAGCAAACAGAAATGAATGCCTTTGACTTACCGACTATGAAGGACAATGTAAATAAGATTTAAATAGTTTTATTGAAGCCCATGACAAAAATGATCATGCATGTTACATTGGTACTTCACATTAAATTGCAGCCAATGTATGTCTCTTGTATTTTTTGTGTACATCACAAGTACACAAATGTATCTGAGCTATATAAAGTTGTGTCTTTTTTCTGTCTGATACAAGTATGTTCACTGAAATAGGTGTTTGGTTTGACGTGACAATTTTTTTGTGGTTGGAAAAAAATAAAGCACAAATTATTTGTGGAAAAAAGGACATTTCCAATGATAAAAGCTGTGTTCCATTTTAAACATGGCCAGAAATATCCACTGCTAGATCTACACATTATCTGTTTTGTTATCTTGTTTTTTTTTATCATGTTTTGAGGGAGCCTTCATTGAAAAATCTTATTTTGCATTCATATTTCTCAAGTTTCTGTACATAGTGTTTTATTATACAGGATAATGACCATTAATCTTGTAGATAAAGGTTATAATTGCACTATAACACAGTTTCCTTTTTTCTTTCTGCTGAGAAAGTCATTACTGGTGTAATTTATAAAATTGTATCCAGCTTAACCCCATTTGAGAAGTAGTCAGCAGAAAGAAAAGGATCTATAGTTTAAAAAGCCATAGACATAAATCATTTTAATGATTAAAGGTGTGGTGTGTAAATTTTAGTGGCATCTAGCGGTGAGATTGCGAATTGCAATATAGAGAAGCTACGGTGGCCAACACAGTTTGTCCATTTATGCCGCGCACACACTTAACGATTGTAAGGCCGATTATGAATGTAAATTGATACTTATGACTGATCGCGCTCAAACGCGTCCAGTCAGAGCCAGTTGCGTTCAGTCCGCGATTACAGTCGGTGTTCAAATTCCATGTGTGAGTATATAAATCGGCTTCAGTCGAAGGAAACAATCGGTATGTGTGTTCAGTTCACTCTTAGAATGTTTCAGCTAATCATTAGGTGTGTCTCCGGCTTTAGGGCTACTGTAGAAACATGTCAGCGCAAAATGGCGACAACCTGTTTGAAAACAGTAATTTTTCTTGCAATTCCATTTGGTGACTAGTGGCACAAATATTACACATTTCAGCTCTACGTCATAATTTTATTATTATTGCATTGTGATCATGTAAACATGCAGATCCTGTAGATGGACATTATAAGACATTATGACTCAATGAGTGCCTACATTTAGGTGTTTTATGGGCTCTCAAGCTGAAATAGATGCAATTTAGCACTGTTCTTTAAACAAAGTGTGCTAAAGCTATTCAATTTGTTTACTTCATGCATGGGTTGGCTGTGAAGTGCCATTTTTAATTTCCCCCCCAATCATTATGTAATTATAAAAATGTTTTTAAAAGTTTATTTATATTCAATGGAAGATTACACACTTTATATTTGAAGCATGATGATCCATGTTACCTATCATAACATGATTAATCACAAATGTATCTGATGAGTATCATATAAATAGTGCAGAATCTTAGATATTTCTGAAGGTTTTTTTTTTTTTTTTTTTTTTTGTCTTTCACAAAAATGGGTTTTAAACCTGTGATGTGTTTCTGAAATAATAAGGATTATTGAGTTTAAGTTTAAATTCTTTGTACAATCTGCAATAGGGGACTAAAAACACTAAAGAAGCTTTTTAGCTGAAATGTCTGTAACCTTTTATAAACACTGTAAATTGGATAAACTAACTAGTGTGCAGAATGTTTTATTTTATTTATTTTCTTGGTGTTGACGTCAAACAGCTGGGAGAACATGGTGATTGTTTGAATTTTGGAAAAAAAACAACAAAAAAAACATGCACGCAGAGGTCTGCAAATGGTTAGCAGCTGCACACTTTATTGACTAGAGCAGGCTAAAATCTTACACTTTAATTGCATTTAGGCTCCTAACTCAGTTTCCGACCCGATTTACACCATTGGTTGCTGATGCCTGATTTACTTGTTTGTTTGTTTGTTTATTTGTTTATTTTAACTTTTTAATGGTGTTTTTATTTAAATAATTTGCTGTTGATAAAGTGACCAACAATCCCCATTTCTTTCATGATGTGCATTTCCAACCCAAGAATCACAGTATGTTGTTTTATGGCTTTATTTAAAGAATGACCTCTGTTTTCGATCAGGAATTAATCAATACTTTTATCAGTATGTGCTCATGCAAATATAATGGAATGTAAATGCTGTACAGTTTTTAATCACGATATCTGTACGTGTTTTTCAACATGGTCTTGTCATTGTACATCAAGTCCTAGCCATTTGTTCAGCTTTGGAAAAAGAAAAAAAAAATGCAAATGGACAACTTTTACATAGCAAGTAAATGTAAGTTTATGGTATGTCAGATATTTTGTAATAGCAATGTAAATACTGAATGAATAAAAGTACATGTCAGGCATTTCCAGTAGTCTTTTTGTACAAAAAGGCCTGCTACACTTTCGCTACTTTGATATTTAAGTCAAAGGAAATAAGTGTTATTTGTTGGGTAGTTATTAATAGGCTTCTAATTATGTTTGAAGGGGCAATCTGCCATACATTGATCATTTATGCTGGCTCGTAAATGGTGTGACATTACTTTAAAATAAGGCTAATGCAAGAAAAGGTCAATGTTTGACAGAGAATGGAGTTGAAATTAACTGGCATTATGGGTAACATGAATATACAGTGGCAGAAAGCATTTTATTAACCCTGCAAATTCAGGGCATATTTGGGAAATGAAGACTGAATCATCTAGGCTACTTGAAGCATGTTATTCTCCATAACAAGGTTGTTTTTAATGACAGTTTTGTGATTTTTTTAATCACTATAATAACAACCTTATTGATTTAAAAAAGTTTTAAGAATAAGGGGTTATAATTATAAATGAATGTGCTGTATAAATGGGAGTGTGGTCACAGAATCTTGTATGAGGGCAGGTGGAGGTTTTGGAAGCTTAGCTATGATTAGATTGTGAGCTGCAGCAAGTCACCAAGACAGCTCGTAATTACGGCCCACCATCTAAAAGTACACACCCACTTCAGTGATGGATTGAAGCTAATTACAGTGGAGGCCTTGAAACTAAAATTTCTTTCAGTCACAGATTATTCTCACTGGTTATTGACAACTTTAGGACATTGGAATCGACAATGTGCATTCGCAAATCTTTGATAAATTCAGTAATTGAAAGCTATGACAGAAAGGTATCAATTTTCTAATCAAGTATTTTTCGTTCTTTGAAAGTAGGAGGAAGGGTCTCTTATATGTTGTTGTTGTTTATTAGCAGTGTTTAAGGCAAGTATCATGTTATTATTATTTTTATTATTATTATTAGAAACAAACCCCCCTAAGCCTACATATTAAATATCTTGTTGTTCCAAACCTGTATGATTTGTATTTTTCTGACAGCACAACAATATTTTCAAGAGTGTTTCTGTGCTTTTTTGTCCATACATTAGACAAAGTCCAAAAAGTGGTTTAATCAGTTCTCCTGAAGCCATTTGAACAGACCAGTGAACAGTGAAATGACTTAAAGTGCATTTTTATTTTTATTTTATTTGTCTAAACTAAGTTTCACAGTTTTATGATTTTTTGTTCTTAGTACATAACAAAATATTATGCATATTTTAAAAATACATCACAATAAACATTAAGGTATTTCAAAGTTAGTTGCAACATTTTCATTTTGTTTAGTTGAAGTAGGCTACTAAAATAACTAATGAACTAAAACTAAATGAAAACTATATAAACATGTATAGAAAATATAACAGAAAATATAACAGAAAATATAACAAAAAATGAACAAAAACTATAACAGTACATAAGCAATAAGGTACTCGAGGCTGTGCTGTATCGTGATTTTATCGTGATCAATGCTTTTATAAAACGGTTACCACACAATACAAATATTAATGCCAAAAATATGCATCAATGCAACTTTCATAAAATAAACTTTGACTAAAAGCCTTCCTTCCGCTGGAATAAAATAGTCCCTGACAGTGAACTGTAACAGAAATTACATTATTATGCCATTAGATGGCAGCAAAGACTGTCTAATTAAAAAGAGTGTGTCAGTCAGTAGCAAAGACTTTTACATCGAAAAGACTGAATTGTTGTGAACACGGATCAAGACGCAACTGACAGATGCTTTGTCTAGCACTGTCAGTCACAGGAAAACCCCTTAACTGTTAAAAGGACAAGATAATAAATCGGACATTTAAACAGATTTTTTATTACGAACATAGGACTGACCTGAAAGAAAATGCTAAATCTGAATGCAGGTAATAAATTCGCTCACTCTGTCTCTTTCTCGCAATACTCTTCTACATAATACAGTAAGCTTCAGTGAACAATTTTAATTGAGAACAAACAGTTTACATTGCTAAGGGTGGTTGCTAAGGTTGTTGTGTTGTGATACAGAGAACCGTTGGGTGAAGAGGTCATAGACGTGTTTTATCGTGAATAAAACACAGCTATTGACCAATCAGAATCAAGGACAGGAACTAACCGTTTTATAAATGATAATAAAATAACACTGACAAGTATGTCCAATGCCCAAAATTACAACAAATCAAAATTATCTTTGACGGTCCAAAATGAAGCCTACCCTCACAGAATGAAGCTGTAAATATAGCCAGACATAAAAGTGATTATAGTGTGCAAGTGGCACATATCAAATTCACAGTCATTGCACAGAAGATTTGACTGTTTCCCACCCCATGCACCTCTTGACAATTAAACTCCCCCACATGCGTCTATGGACACTTTCCACATGATGGTCTGATGAAGGTCTAAGACATACGCTTCCTGTACTACCACTTGGATTGTCATATTAAACCTCAGATGAATGCCTCAGAGACAAACAGACTGAGAGGTGGAGAGTGGAGACTTGCTGGAAGATGGTACATTTCTGCACCATTAAAGGGAGATGTCAAGTTCAACTAATTTCCCACAGTCAATATCTCTGGGGACTGACCCTTGGAGGCCACATGCTCTGATCTAATCCTTTAGTAATTCAACCAAACCTTCTCAAACAGCCAACAAGTCAATAATATACTGCCCCCAGAAACGTTTTTTTAAATGACGTGTCAACAGCAGACCATAATCCTTATAAGCCTTGTGGCAAAGAGAGACCTGAGAATTTCTAGCTCCAGGGAACAACCTGCACAGAATAGTTGGCATTTTTACACATCTTTGTGAGATTAGTTCTGCTTTACCACTCACAGTGGCTTTAAAAAGTGTGACCTTTTTTTTTCCTACGTTGTGTCTCCTAGTCATCAGAGCAGAGCAAAGGGGCAAATGGGCCCATTTTTTTTTTTTTTTTTTTTATGTATTTAATGAAATTAATATGTGATTTTTTTTCATAGATTTTTTGGGGACACAAAGTCAAAAGTTGAACAATGTCAACTGCCCTGATATAATGAAGATAAAACTTCATTAAAAGAATGAAAATTTTGAGAATGGAACCATTTTAAGTAGTTTGGCATAATTAATCACTTATTATTAAGGGGGGTCTCTTAAGATATCAGATAATTTGGCAATGTGGTGCTCCCCAAAAACTTTATATTTAATAATGCATGATATTTAAAATTGACATTCCATAAAAAAAAAGAATAAAGTAAACTTTTAGGCCATTTACTATAAGCAACTTAAAATATTAAACTTACAATGTCAAGTTTTTTGTTGAGGGTCCAACTATGAGGCTGCTAGATTTTGGTCTAAACATTAGGACTTATGTTGACATTTGTTATTCAGAATAATTAATGTTTTTTTGTTTGTTTGTTTGTTTGTTTTTATTTGGTTGAAAAAAAAAGTTGTCATGTTTTAAGAAGTCAGCATTAGAGTGATTAGTGATCTCTTCAGTGAAGATTTGGTCAGAATATACAACTTGTTCTGGTGTACAGAAGTAAATGTATACAGTCTCAAACACAAGTTAGAGTTAGTTGAACATCACTATTATGTAAAATGAATGATCAGCTTAGAAAAATGAAAGCGTACTGACCTTGGATCCACAAATAAAACATTATTTTGTTTATAGATCTCATCAATGTGACAAACCATGCTCAGATTTGCCAACCAAAGTCTGCAATCAAATGTCAGATATTAATATTTCAATATGAAATCAAACATTTCTCATCAAAAACCAGTATATCAAACATTTCACTTTGAAGTCACCATCATCTAAAACAAATAAAAATGTATCTATGTATTGTAACAGACACGTCAGGTTCCACCTCACTGCCATACCCACGTACCCAATCACCGGAGTACTAATCACCACCACCTGCCACTCATCAGCACTGCAATCAACACCACTACAAAGACTCTCCACACACACACACTCACTGTCCGGTCTCGTTTGCACTACTACCTATGTATGCTAACCTTAAGGACTCCAAACACCATACTTACCTGCTCCAGTCGTCTCCTCCATCTCCTTCGTCTCCCGTCCTCCTTGTGTGATTACCTGCCTGTGTGTGTGAGTGTCTCCGCCAGCTTCAACCATCCCATCTCTTCAGCTGCATCTGCAAGACATTATCAGGACAGTATCATATTCCCTTCATCTCTCCAGTACTCATTATCTGCTTACCATAACCCAGTGCTCTGCTTATTATTAATAAACTCACCTGGATTGTTTATACCTCTGCCTCCGTGTCTCTGTACCGTAACAGAAGACCGGACCATAACAACTTTACAGCATGAGCACCAACGACCCATTTCAAGAGCTCGTGGACGCACTGCGCCGAGCACTCACACCACAGCCATCCTCACCATCAACATCCACCACTTCAGCTTCCGCACCTTCTGTCACCTTTCCTTCTCCAGCATTCACCGCCAGTCCCATGGCCAAACCGGCGCCCTACTCAGGATCGGCGGAGGAATGCAGCGGATTCCTTCTCCAATGTGAACTGGTCCTGGAGATGCAGCCGCACCTCTACACTTCCGACACAGCAAAAATTGCGTTCATCATTTCGCAACTGCAAGGTAAGGCCCTGCAATGGGCAGATTCCCTGTGGACTCAGAAAGGCCCTGTTGTACAATCATATTCGGCGTTCGTCTCTCACTTCCGTGAGGTCTTCGGGAAACCTCTGAAGGATTCTTCTACTGGTGAGAAACTCTACAATCTAAAGCAAAGAAATCTCTCTGTGAATGATTATGCCTTGCAGTTCCGAACGTTAGCCGCCACCAGCGGATGGAATGAACAAGCCCTCATCACTTCTTTCCGTCAAGGATTGGAGCCCAACGTGCGGCTGCATCTCGCTGCATACGAGGACTCAATGGGACTTGAACGCTTCATCCAACTCGCCATCCGCGTGGGTTCTCGTATGCAGTCGTGTCTCCTCGAGCAACAGGGCCAGTCACCTGCCACCAACCTCCTCCGCCGGTCTGAACCCGTCAGCTCCCCAGAACCAGCCACCGAACCAATGTTAATCGACCATTCCCGTCTAACTTCCAATGAAAGACAAAGAAGATTGACTCATAACTTATGTCTATATTGTGGATCTCCGGGGCATGTTCTCTCCACATGCCCAACCCGTCCTCCTCGGCCCGTGGTGAGTGCGATTTTTCCCTTCCATTCATAAAATGAAACCACTCACAACTGTTGTAATCCTTACTGCTGCAAATACCTCTGTTCCAGTGGTGGCGCTCCTCGACTCAGGGTCTGCAGGAAATTTCATCTCCGGCGCCCTCTGTTGACAACTCAAGCTCAAGATCTCCCCGTCTCCGGTTAGCTATCAAATCCACTCCATCACGGGCAAACCCCTGAGCCGTAAGCACATCCGTCATTGTGTGGGACCACTTCAACTCAGCGTGGGTATTCTACACTCTGAAAAGATTCATCTGCTGGTTCTGGAGGAGTCCACCGCTGACGTGGTTCTAGGGCGCCCGTGGCTCGAACAACATAGCCCCAACATCTCTTGGCGCACGGGCGAAGTCCTGAAGTGGGGCGACCACTGCTTTCCAGATTGCTTCCCAACGCTTCCTGTTCCAAAGTCTCCATTCTCCAAGTCTCTCTCCATGAATGCAACCTCTATCGAAAGCCCTGTCGAAAAACGCTCCGTGGATGTTCCCCCGGACTACGCCCCCTTCAGTGACGTTTTCTGCCCGCAACGCGCCTCCAAGCTTCCTCCACACCGGCCATGGGACTGTGCCATCGATCTGCTACCGGGTGAACCAGTGCCCAGGGGACGCATTTACCCCCTGTCAATACCGGAGGAGAAGGCCATGGAGGAATACATCAAAGAGGCCCTCAACCAAGGTTACATCCGCCCGTCTACTTCCCCTGCTGCTTCAAGCTTCTTTTTTGTGGCGAAGAAGGACGGAGGCTTGAGGCCCTGCATTGATTACCGTGCCCTCAACAAGATCACCATCAAATTCCGCTACCCGCTTCCCCTCGTCCCAGCGGCCCTGGAACATCTCCGTGGTGCCACTGTGTTCACTAAGCTGGACCTCCGCAGCGCGTACAACCTCATCCGGATACGCAAGGGGGACGAGTGGAAGACCGCCTTTGTCACGCCCACCGGACACTACGAATATCTTGTTATGCCGTATGGCCTGGTCAACGCCCCCTCCGTATTCCAGGATTTCATACACGAGGTACTCCGGGAGTTTCTCCACAAGTTCGTTCTGGTGTATATAGACGACATCCTCATCTACTCCCGGAGCTTGGCCGAACATCGCCACCACGTTGCGGAGGTCCTCCAACGCCTACGGCAATTCCACCTCTTCCTCAAAGCTGAGAAGTGCTCCTTTCACCAGCCCTCTGTCCAATTCCTGGGGTACGTAATAGATCACAGTGGCATCCGGATGGACGAGGGGAAGGTCTCCGCCATTCAGTCCTGGCCCACTCCATCTTCAATCAAAGAACTCCAACGCTTCCTAGGTTTCTCCAACTTCTACCGCCGGTTTATCAAGAACTACAGCACCATCGTCAGTCCATTAACCAACCTACTCCGTAACCAGCCCAAGTCTCTGTCCTGGTCCCAACAAGCCACCAACGCCTTCGAGACCCTTAAAAGAGCCTTCACCACCGCTCCCCTCCTCGTCCACCCTAATCCAGAGCTCCCATTCATCGTGGAAGTGGACGCCTCCACCACCGGAGTGGGAGCGGTTCTTTCACAGCAGCAGGGGACACCTAGTAGACTCCATCCATGCGCCTTCTTCTCCCGCAAGCTCAACCCGGCGGAGGTCAATTACGACATCGGTGACCGCGAACTCCTGGCCGTCAAGCTTGCCCTCGAGGAGTGGAGGCAGGTTCTCACTGATCACAAAAACCTTGAATATCTAAAAGCTGCCAAAAGACTCAACCCTCGCCAAGCTCGCTGGGCCATGTTTTTCTCAAGGTTCAATTTCTCTATCTCCTACCGCCCTGGTTCTAAAAATACCAAAGCTGACGCTCTGTCTCGCCTCCATTCCCCGGAGGAAAAGCCTGAAGACCCTGAAACAATCCTGCCGGAGTCCATCTTCGTGAATCCCATCCAGTGGTCCGAAGAAACCATACCCTCCTCCAATGCCTCCACACGCACTCCGCCGGGTTGCCCCCAAGGCTTGCAATACGTCACCCGGGCACGTCGCACTCCACTTCTGCACAATACCCACTCATCACTTGGCACTGGTCACCCTGGGGTCAATGAGACCCTCTCGTTGCTCAAACAACGCTTCTGGTGGCCCAACATGGCCAACGATGTCAGAAGGTACGTGCAGGGCTGCAGGGAGTGCGCCATCTCTAAGAGCCCACGCCATCTTCCCACCGGCAAGCTCCTACCTCTGCCCGTTCCTGAGAGACCCTGGTCACACCTGGGAGTGGACTTCGTCACAGATCTCCCTGAGTCTGACGGTAACACCTGCATCCTGGTGGTGGTAGACCGCTTCTCAAAGTCCTGCCGCCTGATACCCCTGGAGGGTCTACCTACCGCCATGGCAACTGCTAAGTTGATGTTTAATCATGTTTTTCGTCATTATGGAATACCTGAAGATATAGTCTCCGACAGAGGACCCCAGTTCGTCTCCCACGTCTGGAAAGCCTTCTTCTCCCTCCTGGGTGTGACTGTCAGCCTGTCATCCGGATACCATCCTCAGTCGAACGGGCAGACAGAACGCAAGATCCAGGAGATAGGCCGCTTCCTGCGTACCTTCTGTCACGGCCACCAGAACTCCTGGAACCAGTACCTGGGTTGGGCCGAGTACGCACAGAACTCCCTCCGCCAAGCCACAACTTGACTGACACCCTTCCAGTGCGTACTCGGCTACCAACCCCCACTGTTCCCCTGGGATGGGGAACCTTCCAACGTCCCCGCAGTCGACTACTGGTTCCGGGAGAGCGAGAGGGTTTGGGACTCAGCTCATCACCAACTGCAGAGAGCCCTGCGCAGACGCAAGATGACAGCCGACCTTCGGCGCTCCGAAGCTCCCGTCTACCAACCGGGGCAGAAGGTCTGGCTGTCCACCCGGGACATCAGGATGCGTCTGCCCTGCAAGAAGCTGAGTCCCCGCTTCATTGGCCCGTTCCCCATCATCCGGCAGATCAACCCCGTCACCTACCGTCTTCAACTCCCAGCACAGTACAGTAGAATCCATCCCACATTCCACGTATCACTGCTCAAGCCTCACCACCCTTCTGTTGTTCCCTCCACAGAACCTGACGTGGCAGCCGCCGAGCCCCCCTTCCACTCATCCTGGAGGACGGCACAGCCTACGTGGTTCACGAAATCCTGGATTCCCGGCGCCGTGGTGGTCAGCTGGAATACCTCGTCGACTGGGAAGGCTATGGTCCCGAGGAACGCTCATGGGTCCCCAAGAATGATATCCTTGATCCTATCCTATTACAGAACTTCCATACCAATCACCCTGACAGACCTGCCCCACGCCCGAGAGGAAGACCACCACGACGTCGGGGTCCGCGGCCCCCAGGAGCGGGCCGTGGGAGGGGGGGTACTGTAACAGACACGTCAGGTTCCACCTCACTGCCATACCCACGTACCCAATCACCGGAGTACTAATCACCACCACCTGCCACTCATCAGCACTGCAATCAACACCACTACAAAGACTCTCCACACACACACACTCACTGTCCGGTCTCGTTTGCACTACTACCTATGTATGCTAACCTTAAGGACTCCAAACACCATACTTACCTGCTCCAGTCGTCTCCTCCATCTCCTTCGTCTCCCGTCCTCCTTGTGTGATTACCTGCCTGTGTGTGTGAGTGTCTCCGCCAGCTTCAACCATCCCATCTCTTCAGCTGCATCTGCAAGACATTATCAGGACAGTATCATATTCCCTTCATCTCTCCAGTACTCATTATCTGCTTACCATAACCCAGTGCTCTGCTTATTATTAATAAACTCACCTGGATTGTTTATACCTCTGCCTCCGTGTCTCTGTACCGTAACATGTATCTTTTCTCTCCTGTGTGCTTTAGAAGTCGCACAGTAATTTTATTTGGTTGATAACTGAGCGATGGGCATTCTTAAAAGTTTTGTTGATGTCTGCCTGTTTTTTCACAGCACAGTAAGTAGTTTAATATCCTGCCAGCCATTTCCCTGTCCCCCTGATGACAGCCCTGAGGAGGACCGAAAGGTTTCTTTTTAGGGCTGTCCATCGTAATTGACTTAATTACATGATATGCTAGTTAACTGATCTAATTACTCACATTTATTTTCTGGGAACATTAAAAAAAGCTTATTTTAAAAGACATTGCATTATTAAAGCAGAAGTGTAAAGTACTGGATATGCATTGTAAACAGTGGTTTTAGAATTTAATACTATTTGATTTATTTACATGTCATTGAACAAATGCCATCCTTGGCCTACAGTAGTCCACAGAAATCCATTTTAGCAATCACACAGGAGTTATTATTGTATGGATAATAACTCCTGTGTGATTGCTAAAATGGTTTATGCTAAAATGGACTGCACTTCTTTTATTTGTTTTGAGGGAGAAAGGGTTCATTGTGACTTGCAGTCATTTATGCATTTTACCACCTCAATCTTACCAGAAAATGTAACTGTTTTACAAGGTACTATTTTGTATGAATTTGTACAGTGTTAACCATACAAAAGCATACAATTTTTAGAAAAAGAAGCAAGCATGAAATTCCACCCCTAAACATAAGCGTCACTGGGGCACAAGCAGATTGTACTATTCAGTTAGATTATACAAATTTATACGGATTAGCCAACAATTTGCCAACACATAAAATTTTTACAGATTGCCACAATATTGTGTTGCATTTTATAGCAGGTTTTCTCCATAATGACTTACATTGCGTTCAATATGCATTTTTTTCAGTTTGTGCATTCCCTGGGATTCAAAACCATAAACTTGCCACTTTAAACGCCATAATCTACAGTTTAAGATACAGGAATTGTGATATAAAATCTAAATTACTAGAAATTACTAAAAATAGCTGTAATTAAAAGATTACTTTGTTGTAACTTTATCTCACAAGTTTATTAAAGGTGCCATCAAAAAAATTTTTTACAAGATGTAATATAAGTCTAAGGTGTCCCCTGAATGTGTCTGTGAAGTTGCAGCTCAAAATACCCCATAGATTTTTTTTTTTTAATTAATTTTTTTAACTGCCTACTTTGAGGCATAATTAGAAATGCGCCGATTCAGGCTGCGGCCCCTTTAATTGCTCGCGCTCTCCGCCCCCCTCCCGAGCTCTCGACTCTATCATTGCATAAAGTTTACATAGCTAATATAACCCTCAAAATGGATCTTTACAAAGTGCTCGTCATGCAGCATGTCTAATCGCGTAAGTATGGTATTTATTTGGATGTTTACATTTGATTCTGAATGAGTTTGATAGTGCTCCGTGGCTAACGGCTAATGCTACACTGTTGGAGAGATTTATAAAGAATGAAGTTGTGTTTATGAATTATACAGACTGCAAGTGTTTAAAAATGAAAATAGTGACAGCTCTTGTCTCCGTGAATACAGTAAGAAACTATGGTAACTTTAACCACATTTAACAGTACATTACCAACATGCTAACTAAACATTTAGAAAGACAATTTACAAATATCACTAAAAATATCATGATATCGTGGATCATGTCAGTTATTATTGCTCCATCTGCCATTTTTTGCTGTTGTCCTTGCTTGCTTACCTAGTCTGATTCAGCTGTGCACAGATCCAGACTTTAATACTGGCTGCCCTTGTGTAATGCCTCGATCATGAGCTGGCATATGCAAATACTGGGTGCATACATATTAATGATCCCGACTGTTACGTAACAGTCGGTGTTATGTTGAGATTTGCCTGTTCTTCGGAGGTCTTTTAAACAAATGAGATTTATATAAGAAGGAGGAAACAATGGAGTTTGAGACTCACTGTATGTCATTTCCATGTACTGAACTCTTGTTATTCAACTATGCCGGGGAAAAATAATTTTTCAATTCGATGGCACCTTTAAAAGTTGTAACTTTATCTCACAAAGTTTCAATTTACCTTGGAATTTTCTAAATCTCACAACTGAGACTTTACTTTTCACAATTGCAACTTTATATTGTATCTCACCATTCTGAATTTATTCTAAATTTAACAATAAATGTATTTATCGCCACTTTTATTTTCCACAGTTTTAACTCCAAATCTTGCCATTGACTTTATTTCTTATTGTAAACTCGATCTGACAATTAGGCTACCTCTTTTATTTTTGACTCTGAGGCGTAAATGGGACTTGCATATAATAACATGTTAAATTAATAAGCTAAACTGTCTTTTTTCATGCTGTCTTCATGGGGCATGGCATTTTGTAGAACGAGCTGGTACTCCTCTCAGCATGCATTCATACATCAGCAGGATCTCGTTTGTTCCTTACATGCTTCATTGTGGGGATGCCAAGACACTCAGTAAAACAAAGCATCCTTACAGCACTTTCTTCAGAAATAATTAAACACTGTTCTCCCGGCTAAAAATACCAGTGTGCATTCTCCTGCTTGGGTGAGAAGCCATTCTTTCAGTCCTGTTATAATTATCTGCCTTGAAGTAATGTGAAGCATACTGTGCTTGTTACAGAAAGACATGTCATGCACTGTTTTATGAAGAACATTAATCATTTATTACTTGTGTTTAATTATTTACAGGCCACTGTTAACTATTACTTGAATTCTCCTCTGTTTTTGTCTCTTTATTATTAAGTATTCATTGCCAATGACATAAAGGAGTTTGACCGTGGACGGTAATCCCAATGCAGCACATTAACATTGACGTCATGTTAAGAGGGCAATGTTACTTGAAACATATGGACACCATTTTGGATCCTTCAGTGATGTCTAGAAAGGTTTTAAGATGCGTCCCACATGCATTCCTGCCAATTGCACATAAGTACTCCTCCGTGCGAAATATGAGATCGGTGTCTAGCAATCACGCCACCGGCCTCACACCATTCCCTCATGGCTCTCGCCCCGCCCTGCTTGTCACATTAAGATTTTTACTATTCTCCAATTCTTAAAAAACAAAACATATATACTTCTTCGGATCTGCCATACCAGCAAGAGTCTTTAAGCTAAAGCATTTAGCCGCCTTATAATTTTTACCAATTATTTCAACATGAGAATATAGTTCTTAGCTGTCCATTTAGAGCAAATTAATGTCAAGTGATACGATGTAATAAGGGCAATGTTATTTTACAAAATCCATGTTGCCAATTCAGCTTCTATTACCATAAAATCAGACGGTTGTTCAGATTAGGATGTTAATCATGCCATGTCTTCCGCTGCACACTGCAGTGAAGTGGCCCTCTACGAGCAAAATAACAGTTAAATATCAAGCATGCAGAAGTCTGATTGCTTTCCTTGCATACATCCTGTTTAAAATGTCAGCCCCTGCTTTCACTAAACTCTAATCAGGGCTTTAGAGGAACACAAATGCAATAAAGCTACAGCATTTAGTTTCAATTAACATCCATGCTCTTTGAAAATGGCGATAGAAAATGGCATTTTAATTGGATAATGAATGATTAAAGCATCTCGCTATGCAAGTGGTTATTTGTATTGAGTGATATGCCAAAGTTTGTGCCTTGGAGATATAAAAATTAGCTTTTTTTGGAGGGCCAGTAATGTGACTAAAGGAAGCAGGACACCCAGATTAAGAGAGTGATGACCTTTAAAACCCACAATGCAATTTGCTGCATTTGTTTTTTTCAAGGTTTTGGGAGGCAACAAAACTGGACATTCACATGTGGTAATTGGACAAAGGACAGATAACAGTCTTGCTGTGCAATAATTCTGATATCTATTTGTCTATTTCTGGTTAAAGATTGAATAGTGCATGAAGTCAAATCTCATTAATGTCATTATATATTGCATGAATATCAAGCTGTTGACAGATAAAGTTACAAAGCTTTAAGCATAATTATAGATAATGGTTAGTGGTAACCATTGTCATTTCCAGCATATATCTTCCTTATATTTTAAATCATGCAATGATGCAAATGATAATCAAATTACTTACATTGGACTCTGTGCTGCCTTTAGTCATTACCTGAAATAATATTAAAGGGATAGTTCACCCAAAAATGAAAATTTGTTTATCTGCTTACCCCAGCGCATCCAAGATGTAGGTGACTTTGTTTCTTCAGCAGAACACAAATGATGATTTTTAACTGCAACCATTGCAGTCTGTCAGTTAAATAATGAATGGGAATGGGAGTGAATGGGAACACAATCAATAAGAGTCAAAAAAAAACTTGCATAGACAAATCCAAATTAAACCCTGTGGCTCATTTATGTCCTAAGACACGAAACAATCGGTTTGTGCAAGAAACCGAACAGTATTTATATAATTTTTTACCTCTAATACACCACTATGTCCAACTGCATTCAGCACTCGGTTAGTGAGGTCTGATCGCGCTCTGACAACAGCAGTGATGTCTCGCGCATATACTTCAATGAGTGCGAGACATCACTTCAGTTGTCAGAGCGCGGTCAGACCTCAGACTTTCGTTCATCTTCGGAACACAAATTAATATATTTTTGATTAAATCCGATGGCTCAGTGAGGCCTCTATTGCCAGCATTGTCACCGAACCTCTCAAGATCCAGAAAGGTACTAAAAACATATTTATGTTCAGTGGTTCTACCTTAATATTATAAAGTGACAAGAATACTTTTTGTGCACCAAAAAAACAAAATAATGACTATTCAACAATATCTAGTGATGGCCGATTTCAAAACACTGCTTCGGAGCTTTACAAATCTTTTTTTTTTTTTTCGAATCAGTGATTTGGGTCACGTATCAAACTGCTAAACTGATGAAATCACGAGACTTTGGCGCCCTGAACCACTGATTTGATTCGTAAAGCTCCAAAGTAGTGTTTTGAAATCGGCCATTACTAGGGTGACCACCCATCCCGTATTTTGCGGGACAGTCCCGAAATTGGGAGCTTTGTCCCACGTACCGCAAGACTTAAGTAGTGTCCCGCATTTAATTTATATCTGTAATTTTTTTTCATCCCTGAAATTACAATACCACAGTAAGAAATATAATAAAAACTGTGACTAGCATTTAAAAATCTATTTGTACAGCCGTCATATTCTAGATGTGAAAATAAACAACCAACGCAGTTGTAGAGAGTATTGATGACAACTGAGTGGACAGCACAAAGGAATAAGTGTGGGCCTCATCAAAGTCAGTAAACACAACTATACCATCAAGAATTTCATCTCACATACTGGATAAGAACCTCAAGAGCTGCTCTAAGCTGCCCAAATTCATGCTTTAAAGCATGTAATCATCCATCCTGATGTTAACTATTTCCAGCAAACATGTGCTGATCCCGTGGATGCTAGTGCACCACCCACGGAAATGGTCGAGCATCTACGAAAAAACATTAATTTTAACCAAATGAACTTGTTAGCACGAGCACGACAGTCCAAGTAATGAGTATTCATTTTAACCAACAAAAAATTGATTGCGACTTTCAGACACAACTTTCTTCTCACATTAATAGTTCATTTAATGCGGGTTCTATGGCATTATTATAATGAAAAATGTCGAGAGTGCATTATTGTAACACAAGAGCGTATCAAATGCGTGAGCAGGAATCTCTCCGCTCACAGGCGGAGAATCAAAAATTGTCTTCTCTCCTGGATTTAATGTTGCCATAAGTGCAACATTATAGTGTGGGCACCCACCGGCAGAAACAATAATCTGCGCATATGCCAAGTTTGCCAACAAATGTAAATCAATATTTACATAGCGTAATAGCTGTACATTTATCTGTTGTACGTGTCCCGCCTGCAACAGATCAGTAGCCAATTGGTCACCCTAGCCATCACTAGATATTGAAAAGTTGTTATTTTATTTTTATTTTATTTTATTTTTGGGGTGCACAAAAAGTATTTGTGTTGCTTTATAATAATAAGGTAGTGCCATTGTACTCACATGAACTGTTTTAAAATATGTTTTTAGTACCTTTATGGATCTTAAAAGTGACGGTGACATTGCACAACACAACACAATCATGGTAACACACTAAAATAATCGATTACACTTTATTTAGATTTTTCACTTTTTAGACACTCTATTAACTCTAAGTAACTTTGCAACTACATGTCAACTAACTCTTATTAGAGCATTAGTACTGCATACTATAGTAGACTGTTATTAAACTGTTAGGTTAGGGTTTGGGATGGTAGATTAAGTTGAAATGTAGTTACAAAGTTACTTAAAGTCAGTAGAATGTTAAATGTCAGTAGAATGGGGACAATCAAAATATGATGTTAGCAGATATTAAGCAGGCAGTCTACTAATACTCTAATGAGAGTTAGTTGGCATGTAGTTGCAAAGTTTGCAAAGTTACTTATAGGTAGTAGAATGTTTAAAGTGGACCATCAAAATAAAGTGTAAACTTTTAGCATACATCGCCATGGATGCACCTAGACACATCATCAGTGATGTTTTCTGTGGTCATAGGGTGTTTCGGGTCTTCCAACAATCAGACACCCTCACCCAGGCAAACCAGCCGGGGTTGATCAAGCCCTGACATGTGTCCATGTAGCCCTACCCCACCCACAGCTTTCCTTTCCTGATCCATAGCCATCATGAAGCAACTTCCTCTGCCTCCGTGGCCAACTTAATGGTACAGTAAGTAAAATGCCTTTGAAAAGTGTGTCAGACCGAACACCAAAACACATTTGTAGCCAATCAGCAGTAAGGGGCATGTCTACTATTGATGGGGAGGAGAGAGTGCTCAGTGCACAGGACGGACATTAGCACAACTATAGAAAGAGAGAGATGGCAAATAAAAAAAAGAGGAAAATGTTGGTGGAACGTAACAGTAAAAAGAAGGGTTGCGATGAGGCAAGAGGTAGGACACGCGTTAAAATTGGAGCAGCTGTCTAGCACTGGAGAGAAAAGAAGCAGGAAGGCCTGAAATTGGATGCCAAGGTTGCTTTATTTTTTCTTGATAGGTGAGTAACATTGGTTTTGCTTTGTTTCATAGAACTAAGATATGCTGGCTTTAGCTTGAATGTGCTCGTGTGTCATCTTCACTTGTTTGTTCATTTGCAATCTTATTGTCATTCGATTCGGCTATGATAAAGACACATTAATTTCCACACCTTATAAGCCTGGAGCGTCTAAACCTCCTTCACTGCCTGTTTCAAGCGTCGGCTTGAAAATTGAGATTATATACTGTACTCCTAATATATATTTGTTTCTTTTGGTGATCACTACAACCCCCTAATCTTGTCATAATTGTAATATATTCATTACTTGGACTGTCGTGCTCATGCCGACAAGTTGTTCATAAGAACTATGTTTGTGTTTTTGGGATGGAAGGGATGACTTTACACACAGTACTACCAAAACACATTTGACCTGAATTACCATAGTAACAGACTTTGCTTTCACTTATTGATGATATCATACCCTCGGCCGGCAGGCATAGCAGATTCCGCCATAGTCGTTGCCTGGGTACATACATGTGGGGTGGGGTGGGGCTATCAAAATAGGGGAGAGATCCTTTTGGGGTAGGGGCATTTTGTTTTGGTGATTTCAAATATCAACATTGTTTACCAGAAATCTCTTATTTCACCATTAATGTCCCTTTGATGCCTATAAGATAACATAAAACCAATATAGAACTGATAAGAGGAAGCTGAGGAGAAATATCGTTATTTCGTTGAAAAAACATAATAATATGTGATTGAATCAAATTGCTACTTGCCTACCTTTAGAAAAACTAACCTGTGACTTACACTGGAGGTCTAATGATTTCTGCCATGTTTGGCAAAAAAAAACAAAAACAACAACAAAAAAAACAAAACAATGTAAGCTATTACACAAAGAATTCTGGGAATGTCAATTTACGATTTTTCACTGTACAATAAGGGCACTTACTGTCAAACAATTAACATTTTTACCATAGCATTTTACATTATTTTACAGTGTAAGATATAGTAAAATTATAAGCGTTTTTGTTTGTTTGTTTGTTTGTTTGTTTTTGTACCTCTCAAAGTAATTAATTTAAAGTCACTGCTGGTTGCTGAATGGCTGTATTGGTCAAAGTGGGCATTACTACTGCTGGATGCTATAATGTTATTGGTGGACAGCTAGCTTTTGAAAGTATGATCAAATACATTTGACAAATGGGATGTATTTCTGGACAAGGAAATATGTTGCTGCAAACCACTGTGTGAACATCCCTTGAGGCAACTGTAGTTCTGTCAGGATCACTATCATCAAAGATGACTGGCAGTTAGCATACAGTTTGGACTGGCGGTATGGTTCTGTTCTGGGCAAAAACTCCCTGCCCATCCATACAGCCTAGTATGGATAAGAGCAGCAATAACCCACCTTAACAGGGACGTGCACAGGAATTTTGAGGGGCAGTTGCTCTGACCTAAAAAAAGGGCACCCCCCCCCCCCCCCCCCCCCCCCCAAAAAAAAAAAAAATTAAGGGCTATATGAAGGACTGAGAATTGACTCCGCTTCGAGTTGTGACCGAATCACCACCTCAGGTGTGCAATATTTTTCTAATAATTCAACGGCCCATCGTCAATTATTCCTAACTGGAATCACAGCTTAAATAATGTTTTGACATCGACAACCCAAGTGCATTTTACCTCAAACTTGCTTCTAGTTAACTTTCTAAAGTAGCAATCGCTTCTCGGGTCGACATTAACACACTGACAAAATTATATTCAGAATAAAAAATATTTTTATACCACTTTTTAATGTGTGATTGTGTAAAGGTTTTCACGAGATACCAACCTTTCGCGAACTTGCTTCCAACACTCGTTCTCATGGAGGCGCGGTGTGCACGGAGGGGAGGGGCTGTGCGTGCGCGAGTATGTGAGAGAGACGCGTGAGTGAGAGATGCAGGGAAATGAAATGAAGCTGAACGTTTGCTCTATGAAAAACATTGACAAAGAGGAAAACTAAGGACATTTAGTCTATAATTTTATTTTATTTTAGTTAGTTTTGCCAAACACACATTACAGTTTTGGTTAGTTATCGTTTTTTTGTAATGCCTAGTTTTATTTTTATTTCAGTTAACGATGATGTTTTTTCCCACCTAGTTTTCGTTTTTTCATTCGTTTTCGTTAACGATTATAACCTTACTCACCTTTCCGACAACGTTAAGTCGTCTCACCCGACAACTGCGACAATCTCCTTCTACTGCCGCTCATGCAGGCTCAGCTCAGGTGCCGGTCGCGTGCAGCGCTGCAGCCACGTAAACAGAGTTTGCCCTTCCCCTACTGACTTTCACTTTCGTACGGGTGCCCGAATATGGAAGTGAATGAGGCTTTGCGATTTTTTTTATTTATTTATTTTTTTTAAATCTAGGCCTACGTGAAATTATGCATCCATTGTACGATTTTTTTTTAAAAATTTTCCACCTCGGAAGGGCAACGTGAGTCGAGAAGGGCATATGGGCAGTTGCCCGGGCAACCTGAGCAACCCCCCTGTGCACGTCCCTGCACCTTAAGGTAAACAGAACAGAACCAAAGGTTCTACGTCTATGACGTATTGTGTGTTGTGTATATGTTCCTGTGTTTCCTCTCCCACAGGATTGGCCTAAGGCTTAATGAGCGACTGTCAATGGTTGGACCAGAGATGAGGCCATGGAGTATAAATTCTTCTGGATCTCGTTGGAGGGCGCTCTCACTTTTGCTCTCACTCTTGCTCTCTGCCTTTACTCTCTTTGTTGCTTGCCATGATTCCTTCTGTGTGACTCTCTCTTTGATCATGTGTTAATTCTGGTGTGAAGCTTTAGTGAAAATGCTGTTAAAACAAGTTACAACCTAACAGAGTGCTGTTAACCACTGTGAGAGCCTTATGTCCTGAATTCCATTGTCCCATGTACATGTTTGTAAACCTCGTGTGAAGCTGTAGGGGGTGAGTGCCTTATTTATTTTTGTAGGCCACCTGGCCACCACCTTTTTCTCCTGTTTTGTTGAGTAGTTAAGGAGTGAGGTTATGTTGTTGTATTTTGTTTTCTTTATTTTCGATGCACAGGGAAGTTAGTTTATTAATGGGAAGTTAGAGTGTTGTTTGTTTGTTATTTTGGCATTTGCTCACCCCTGATTATTTGCTTCAGTTCTTGTTTATTTTATGAATTTGTTACAGTTTTCAATTGCTACCGCACGAAAAGAATCGTTCAAGAAATCCTAAGGAATTAAGAAAATAAAAATGAGTACTTTAACAGCCATTCCGTGTTGTGTCCTTTATGTTGCGGACCTGACCTAGACCGGGGCCGTAACAATTGCAATATCATTAATTTTCTTAATGACAATAATTAATGTAACAACATAATTGAATAAATATCAGAAAAGCAAGTCCAGACTGGACAAAGGAGGAGCTGGGGACGGAGGAGGGTATTTAGCTCCTGAGCAATGCTACGAAGCTGCTGATAATACTGAACGGACCATATATATACGAATGCGGTGATAGGCGTTGTATTCCTATATGTATTGACCTGCCAGAACTAACGCTACACTTGATGTAATGCAAAAAATGTTGAGCGTTGAGTTTGGCTTTAGGCAAATGGTCTGTTCTTTCTGACATCCATATAGGCACCACAGAAGATACACTGGAAAAAAGGCTTAGGATTTACCTCTAAACAATTTTCACTCAGAAATTGTCAATTTTACAAATTAATACAAAGAAATGGTAAGTTACACACTGAATTAAACATGACATTTTGAAGTAAAAAGAAAAAGTATTTTCTTTTAAAATGGGTCCCAATATTCTTTGTTTTATTGACAACTTATTTTTTACAAAAAAAATATTTTTTACAGTGTATATTATGTGCTGATTCTCATGCACAATTGACAGAAATAAGATGATGAGTGTCATGACAGCAGCAGAGCAGTTCTGATGTGAAATAACCCAAAGTCTAAAATCAGCTACAGCTACATAATTGCAATGTACATTATGTGTAAACATTATGTGCTTTTGTTACTTATTATCATGTATATCATTGAAGAAGTGTAAGTTACACTGCAGAACTGGAGAAAAAAAAACACATTATTTTAGTTTTACCACATACTTGTATATGAAAAGAATGACATTAATTTAGATTTGTTATGGTTTGAAAACATAATATCTATCTTATTCTATTGCCTCAAGCACTGTTCTAGTTTGCCTTAAGCACTGAAATACATTTTTCACTATTTTAAAAATTATTATAATCTGTATACTTCTTTCTTCTAAATTATTATTTCAACACAACTTGTGGTAATACACGCAACAGTATGGTATCTTCATATCAGAGCTAAAGACAGAGATTTAAAAGGTCAATATTTCTGGAAGCGTAGTACAAATCTCCCCAAAAACGCTCGACAGGAGGTCACAGGAGTTTGTCCTTCAAATTCCAACATCCTCGGAATTCCAAAATGCAGATACTCAGTGCCCTACATTTCCCCCAGCAGAAAGATACCGGAGAGCTAAATACCATACTCGAGGTTAATCGTACCTCAAGGCCAATGCTTCTATTGATTTCACACCGCTGTTCTTCAATAAATCCCCTCATGCTAAAACTCACTCAAAGCAACTGAATAAAGATCTTGGCTGCTGTCCTAGAGAGAGGGAGTTGTGGACGGCTTGACTGAAATTTTCTTCCTCACAAGTCCGCTGCACTGTTTGATTTATTACCCCTGGTCTCCATTCCACTTTATCACCCACCTCCCCCATACAGTCTTATCCCAGCGGCTTAACCGTATTTGTTTGCAGCCCATCTGTACAACCGCTCGACGCGCTAGCTTTGCTTCTTGTCCATATGAATCTATCGAGCTGTCAGCACTCTTGCAGGCGAGGTATCAAGGACGCCATAATTAGGTACTCTCTATTGTTTTCCTCACCTGCTCTTAGCTGACAAAGCCCCACAAAGGGTGTTTTGGGTGTTCTGAATTAAAAAAGGTCGAGAGGAGGGGACAAGTACAGCAAAATGCACTTCAGAAAAGGGCACTCCTAAATTTGAGAGGGTGAGAAACTGGCATCACATGGAAATACTGAACCTCTCCATTTGCCACTAGGACACCGTTTCAAGTGAAATGCTTTCTCAGTAATAATGGAAAATAAATTAAAAGAAACTCATTTAATCTCCTGCCATGTGTGTACTGCTTGCACTACTGGTCAAAATGTTGGAATTATTCATATTTAATAAAATAAAATATTTAAGCAGCAACTGTTTTCAAAACTGATAAGAAGATTTTTTCTTGAGCACCAAATCAGCATATAATACATTTTTTTCTATTAGTCTCTATAATTTTGGCCTATAATATATATATATATATAGATATATATATATATATATATATATATATAATAAATATCTGTTTTGTTTATATATATATATTTTTTTTTTTTGCTCAGTATAAGGCATGCAAATGAGGTCAATGTATAAATAGCAGTGGTATCCCTGCTGTCCCTTTTCCACATAATTATTGAGACAAGCGCAAAGCATGTTTAGTGGCAACAGTCCTAATGAACCGCAAAGCTTCTTAAACAATAATTAAGAGTCCAGAGACTTTTTACCCTTGATCTGTCAATCGACACAGAGCATGAAATCAAAGTATTTCAATTTTCCCACTCAATATGAAGCATAATTTGATGACATCAGTTGGCAAATGTATTTCAAGTCATACATAATCTGCAGAAGGATGCTTAATTTTGTCTAAATGAGATTGCTGACAGCATATACATCTCCCATGTTTTATTTAATCAAGGTTTTTAAATCTCATTCGCAACCCAGGCTCATTGGAAAAACATGCCAGGGGTGAAATTTCTGCAAAATAATATAACATTGCTTCTTGCACATTTCACAATGCTTTCAAAGAGAAATGTCCATTGAGTGGTGCTAAAAGCATATTCAGTTGTATACAAAATAGATGAACATGAATCTAGCAGCGTTTCATTACGATGGTTGATATATGTGTCGTGGTAGTTTGGAAATTAAATGCCCAGTGAGCGACACTAAAAGGTGCTCTTTTGCATTTGGAAATAACTTACCACATACACTAAATCCTACCCTAAACCGAACGATAGTGTTAACAAAAGCAAACTTGAAATAAAAACCCATTTACCAAAGCAGCCATGCATTTTAGCTTGCTTCCGCAACCTTTATCTAAGTGCTCAGCATCACAAGTGCAATGCTGTACCAGGTGAGCTTCCAAGCAAGTTTACTATGAAGCTGTTTATGTGATGTAAATGCCCAAATTTGTTAGTTTACAAAGTTTAGAAAAAATAAATAAATAAACATAATGCAAGAAACATTCACAATAAAATCTATAACAGGCATTTGGAAAATAGGTTGAATTTTCATTACATGCACAACAAAAAAATCAGAGGTCCTATAATGGGTTGCCTCTTTAAAAGGTCAACATTTCAGCTCTGCTGATGAATGATAAATGCTCCAGGTCATGGAAAGTCCACTGACAAGAAATCATCTTGCAGCCTGTGGAGGGCTACATGAGTGGGATAATTCACCACTTTAGAAGAACCATATGACCTCTGTAACCTCCAGGTGTTCACGCTGATGTTGAAGGTAAAGACCAAAAACAAACACTTAAATTTAATGGGGCACTGAAAAGGATCGATGACCTGTATGGTACATGGTAACAGCAAGAACACTGTGACATTTACTGAATGACATTTCAATTATTTTGAAACGTTTCATGACACCAACATGTGAAAGATGGTGATTTTAATTGCTTCAACGGCATGCAACATAGAAGTATAGTAGTTGCTGTGTTAAACAAAAAAAGGCAGATACATTTTGAAATCTTGCTCAAGAGATTTCCAGCAGTTAAATTTCTCTCACCATTGAGCAGGGAAGACAAGGAGTTCAAGCCTTCGCTGCATGCCTTCATTGCGTGGTCTCTTTGGGATCGTTATCATGTTAGAAATTACACATTCAATTTCCAAACAGATCCGACTAGCCTGCAGTGTGAGTTGAAACTGGAGGTTCCTCACAATTGCAAGTATCAATTGTAAGTTATTCTAAAGTGGTCACACATTGAGGTGATATTCAGCCTCCTGTCGAAATGCTAACTATTCTTCTTTGACTAGCCCAGCACTTTACATTATGCATGGTACCAGTCTCACTGTGATTTTTAATAATTCTGTGGAGAAAAATCCAGCAAACAAGTAATATCCAAAGTCAATTGACCAGAGTTAGCCATTGCTCCATGTTTGCAGAGGACAGATCTTTCCTCTTGGTTATTTTCACCAAAGCCCACAAAATAACACCTGATAATAATACAGCTAACTCTGGCCACAGCAGTTGACTGAATTATAACCTTGGAATAATGAGTGCAAACTCTGTATGGCAGCTTGACCAAAAGTGATGTCTGCACAATTTGGCTTGTTTCGTAAGGGAAACAATTGAAATGCCATATGTAATATCTTCAAAATATTTAATACTTAATATTTAATATTTAATTTTTAATAATACAGCTATGGAAAAAATTAAGAGACCACTTAACATTGAGTTCTGAACTTGGAGTGGTCTCTTAATTTTTTCCATAGCTGTATGTGTAAATAAAGGGCAACTATGTCATCACTTTTGGCCACCACTGTATATTTTGTCTTTGAACTGAAAAAGATATGCAAATGTTCCTCACCTGTGATAATGTATATATTTGGATATCTGCATATATTTGAATAATAATTATTGATTACATTTGATATTTATTTCAATGCTCTGCATAGGAACAATTCTAAATAGGATTTTTTTTTTTTTTTCTTTTAATCAAAGACCATTATTTATAGCAGATGGAGAGTTTCACACGTGCATTTAAGATCAGGTCTTTGAAGGTATAGCCTGGCTCAAGCATTAATCATGCATGCAGCAGCGTTTTGGTGTGAGGGGGTTGCAATCATCCACATATACATGGACTTGGAGCTGTTGCAAGCAGCGGAAACTCTAATTTACCACAAGCACCTGGAAAGCTGAAATGCACCCTTCTTCATGACAGGAACTACCTGCAGTTATGCTATTTTTTGAAAATCGGGGTGGAATTTTAAAAAGATTTACTGTCACTATTAGTGTCAGAACTGGTAAAACATCTGAGATGAGATCCTCCCCCACTAAGGAAGAGATACGTGTGGAAAAATATTTCACTTCATGATCTTTAATTTACCATGAATGCACCGCCAGGGCTGGGGAGTAACGAAATACATGTAACGACGTTACATATTTAAAATACAAAATTTGAGTAGGCTAACTGTATTTCGTTAGTTACATTTTAAATAGATGGTAATCAAATTACAGTTACATTCAAAAAGTATTTTAGATTACCAAAGTGATTTCTTTGAATTTTAATGTCATTTATTTAATTTAATAGGCTATTAACGTAAGCTGTTTGAGGAATTTTAACCAACAAGGTCCCAATCACTCAGGCCTGATGCAGCATCCATTACCTTGCCACAGTGGTGCACAGTAACAAAGTATTTTTACCATACCAGCCAGTGTTCAAAACTATCTATTTATCTTGTCTAAATTCACAACAGTAAGCTTGTAATAATATTTTATAATAAGAGCGACATGGCGGATTTCCGCGGGAAATTTGAGCATGCAGGAGTTCCTCTGTGCGTCATTACGTCACGTCCGTAAACAAAGGAAGGAGTCCCGTCGAAAGGCTAGTAGTTTTATCATGTGAGGATGCTGCCGGTAGTGGCACATTTATAGCCTGTTCTCACAGCAGCTGAAATAATTAAACTAATAATTTTGATGGCGGATTGTAATCCAGAAAGATCCAAATGACAATCATCAGTGACAACTGGAGATTCACCTGTAGTCAAAAAGCAAAAGACTTGGACTGTGGAGTAAATACAGAAATTGAAATCTACAGGTAATGCTAATACACACTAAATACACAGTCATGCAATGCTGATGTTGTTAACAATAACAATTTGAGAACAATATAACAGTAATAATAATTTGCACGGTTTGGCATGATCCGAACTAAGCGATTGTTAGATTTATTCACTATTGGCAGTATGATTTATTGTAGGCCTGATGCTTTTTTCCTCAGTTGGTCAAAACAAAATCGGCAGAAATGTTACTTACTTGTTCAGATGATATTTTCCAGTGAAAATTCTTATATTGGTCATACTTTCAAGATGTAGAATCTGTGATTCTAAAGTTCAGTATCCACACCGGTGCAGTGACTGACAGCAAACAGTAGATTCATCCGCGCTGACGAGCTGCGCCGATGCACAACGCACGTACAGATAACTGTTCCACATATGACTGCAATCGCATGTTTCAAACAGTGATGGCGACAAAGAGGAAAAGTTGCGGACAGCAGCTTTAAGTACATTTTTCAAGTATCTGTACTTTACTCAAGTATTTTTATTTTGAGCAACTTACTTTTATTTCACTACATTCCAAAGCATAAGATCATACTTTTTACTCTACTACATTTCATAAAACATATCATTACTCCTTATTTTAAAATGAAGAAATCGTCACATGCTCAGAGACGCAAAAGCGGTGTCCGATTCATGCACAAACTGATTCTTTTCAATCATCCTGTTAAATCAGTTCACAAATCACATCAACAATTCATTTGTGTATTGGACTGATCGTATAGAGTGCCCCAGGGATGACGCATTTTTGTAGGCAAAACCCGGAAGCGAGTTAGCATTTTAGGACTTCCGGTTCCAATGCCGTAAAGTCTATGGTTTTTTTTAATGGGTTTTTGCTAAATCGCCTGAAATAAGGTCTGTGGTTAACAAAGCCTCTAAATACTTTCATGTTTTGATCTATGACATAAAACAACCGATCGGTGTATGACATCAAAGTACCGTGAGAGCAATTCAAAAGCATAAGGAGTCTACTGGTCTCCAATCGCTCTCGTGGTACTTTGATCTCATTCGCCGATCGGTCTGCGCAGCGCCGATGCATCTCGAACAAGCCTAAAGTCTGACTGAAAATTAGCCAAGAACTGGAGGATTCTGAGTGCGCACGACTAATGGTGATAAGTAAGTCAGCCTACTAATGTTCAATTTTAGGATGAATTATTGTAACTTAAAATCATATTTAGGTTGTTTTTGAACTTAAATCTGTTGTAAAGGGCGATCTGTTTAAGCCCACTGAAATGCTTTAATGAGTCTACAGATCCTCGATTCAATCAGATCAAATCACATTTTAAAACTAACTTGCCGCTTCAAATAACAGTTCTATCGATTACATCGTTACGACACTAGGAGGCGACAAGTGACTGTTAAAATGTATTTGACATTGAATAATGCATTCAAAAGATTTGCTCAAAAACATTGATTCATTCAGTAATGAAACAATTGAAATAGTTATGAGTGAGTCATTAAATCATTCATTCAAACGTATTTTTTTTAATTAACCCTTGTCATATTATGTATCTGCATCCACTAATCTTCCATCCATACTGACAAGTGCAATCATTCATAATTATTTTGAGCAATAGGATTATATAAAATATATAATATAAAATAAAATTATATAAGTGACCTATATAAAATTACAAAATAAACATTCATCAATCAGTACTTTTTTACTTAAGTACATTAAAAATAGTGAAAGTACTTTTGTACTTTCAAGTAAAATTGAAAAGGAGCACTAAATACTTTCACTTGAGTCATATTTTATGATACTGTACATATCTGTACTTTTACTCAAGTTCTTGATTTGTGTACTTCGTCCACCACTTTGCCAACACTGCCATAGTAACTCTTTTAATTCTTGCCTATATTTTTGTTTATTTCACTGTGTTCTTGCTTATTAATAAATGTTCACCTTTTGATTGTTGCCTGTGTTGTTATTCTGGTTGGTTAATTCTGTGTGTGATTTTAATTTACAACATATTTTGGAATTTTAAGCAATATAGTAATTCTAATCAATAATTGAGATTAATAAAAGAATAATTTAAACCAAAAAAAAAAAAAAAAGAATAAAAAAAAAAGTGTAGCGTCACCATATGAAATTGCAAAAATAATGATTGTTTATAACTCTCCCTGTCTGTCATTGGTCAGCAAATAGCCATACCCAAAGTAACACACTGGTTTAGTCAATGTTGCTGTATTGAGTTGGTTGGGATGCACAAACCAAGGAAACAAGGTTGCAATGTAAGCAGCTCCATGGTGATTAGTCAGAAGGTCATGCACCAGCAGAGCAACTGAATGGGAATGCTAACAGATTTCTCCAAGTTGTCACATATGTTTTAATAGTAAAAAGAGAGAGACTTCAGCTTTAAGAGTAAATTTTTGGAAATTCAGTTGTTAAAGAGAATGTAGGAAGCTGCACACCATCCAGAATGAGTCATACAGTATTTGACCTACAGCTCACTTTTACAGACACACACATTTTCCTAATGCTAGCAAGATATCAGTTTTATAATAGAGCTAAGCAGGAAATTATGTACAGTGCTGCTACAGCTCATAAACACATTCAAAATGTCCCTGTGCTAATGAATAGCTGTATGTGACTTGATTGTTGATAAAAAAAGCTTTCGCAATATTCAAATGATGCCTTTGTAGACAACAACAATACGGACTGATTTATGATATTTACACACAATTTGATCTTACTTTGATTGTGTTTACAACTGTACTTCCATCTTTCAAAAGATGAAATTTCACTAATTAACTTCATAAAACAGGAAATTACAAGTGGGAATCACAGAGGTACTATTCTGCTGGAGGGGGGTTGGGGTCTTATCACTTTCAGCAAGGTGAGAATGTGGGAAAAATTATAAAATATATCTATATTTTCAGCAATGTACAAAGACACTGAAAATATAGATATACATTTTTTACATTTGCTAGCAAATTTTGGTGTCTTGGAAAAGCTGTGCAGTTTGTGAGAATCTTTTAAATCGTAGAGGAGAAACATGTGAGATTACTGTAGGCTAAACAAATGAGATATTACTCACCAAAAATCATACCTTCCACCTCAGCTCTCAAATCCCATTCAAAAAGATTGACAGACACAATCACAGACAGGAGTCAATTATACTGCTTAACCTGTCATAAAGCTTTCTGAGGCAGAGGGGAGGACATTTCATTGAAAAACAACTTAAATTTCCACCTGTTCATCACACACAAGGCTATAAAATATCTTCTGAAGAATTAGAATACTGCATATAGACTAATATAAGCACACACTAAAGTGTGTTTGTAATTTTTGGAGCATGACAATAAAATGTTTTGCTCATTTTCAATGTATGAAGAATAAAAGAAAAAAAATGGTGGTGAGTAAATGACCACAGATGACTTGAGTGATGTTTACTTATTGCCATTTCACGAGTTTGTGTGCCCATATAAACTAAATGTAAAAGGTGAACAGATTTGGCTTGTTGTCAGCTATAGAGTGGCTAAGAAAGGGTACTTTACTCAAGCTCCGATTGCCGTCCTATGACACAGGAAAAATTGTAAAAAAAAAAAATAAAAAATTTGAACTAACAATGGGAAGTAAGAAGAGGCTGGTTTTACACCTTGGTATTAATTGGAAGATTAGATGGGCGTAGTCCTTCTGAAATTTACATTTAATAACTTCTCCTAGAGATTTAGGTAGTGCATGATTTGCATCCTTAGCTGCCTGTTTATGCAATTGTCACTTACATCAATTGTCAACACAGGTAGATCTTTCCTGCAAAGGCATTGCTGCCTGACGCACCTCCTCCGGTGCCTACATATTGGCAGGCTGCAAAGTCATTAGCCGAGTACCAACGCTCATTGACGTTTCGCCCCTTTAAACCCGGAATGCCTCCTGGTGGTGGGGCAGTGGCAAGGACGTCTCCCTGTCACCCCTTGCAGCAAGCCTCTGTGCTAGGTGGTTCCTCTTTAGCCAGAGCCATCAGCCAGGTCTTTAAGGACCTTCCGAAGGCTTGCACCAGACACTCTCAGATTTCTCATGAGGTGGACGGCTGACGTCCCTACAAAGCTGCGGCATCCCACCTCTACCGAGTAAATGCTGGTTCTCCATCCTGCCTCCCTGCACTAAGCCACAAGAACTGCATATTTCAGCCTGTTCCTCTCCCATGTGGCCTCCAACCCTGCCTCCCACGGAATGGTTAACTCAACAAGGATAACCGCTTTGGAGCTGCTGGACCAGATCACAATGTCTGGACGCAGGCTTGTGCTGGTGATCTCATTGGGAAACTGGAGCTTCCTGCCAAGGTCAACTCTCATACTGCCGTCCTGGCTCAAGCGGGCTGATCTTGTGCCCCCTCCACTTCTTGAACAAACTGGATGTAAAGGTCTGATGGTGCAGAATGTTGTTTGATCGCTTCCTGCATCTGTCTGTCCAGGATCTCAGCCAGCCTTCTCAAGACCTGGTCATGCCGCCATCTGTAGCGGCCCTGGGAGAGTGAAGTCTTGCAGCCTGACAAGATGCGATGGAGACTTGCACCCAGGATGTTGCAAAGAGAGCAGCATTCCTCCTTGCCAAACCATAGGAGCAAGTTCTGTGGACAGGGAAGAGTGTCATACATTGCCCTAATCAGAAAACTAAGCCTTGCCTGTGGGATCTTCCAGAGGTCTGACAAACTGATGTTTCTGGGAACCACACTCTCCCATGTTGTCCATTTCCCCTGGCGTCCCTGAGCTACGGCCTTGACTTTCTGACACTCATTCTCCATTCTCATCACCTCTGCAATGACCAGCTCCTTCTTCTCATTGCTGCTCGACTTAGACCAGAACTTTGGAACTTCTCCATGCCCAAGGCCTGCCCTTCCTGCTTGCACTCTGCAAAAGATCTCTTTTTGGTGCAGCCTGCTTATTGCCTGTTCAACCTCCACCTGGGCTTTTCATTTGTGGCCAGTACGGATCTGGACATTGCCATTCCTCACTGACTGGTCAGTGTACTCCATCTCCATCACAAGCCTGGATTTCTCCTGCTTGTAGCCCATGGTGATAGAGGCAGCTGTAGCATGTTTTTTCTAAAGATACCGGTTTCAGACAGACATCACGGCAATCCCAGCCATTTCCGGATGAACAAGTTGGCTTTTCCATTCAGCCTGCTTACCGTAGATAATGAGATCTTGCACAGCTTGAGAGGCCACATTAACCTCTGGTAAAAGTATGGTGTGGTAGCACTAGGCCTTAAGTTTTCCCGGGAGTTGGCATTGGTTGATCCTCGACAAGTCATCAGTTAGCTGCTTCATCATAGCATCCCCTGCTTACTTCATTTTTGTAGAAAACATCTTCAAAAGACAGACATGTTCTTTTTACAGTGAATATAGTATGGCCAAGACTGTTCAGCAATCTCTGCCAATATTTTTGATTGCTTTTTATTTTGAAATTCTAGTCACAGGAAGGCAGTTACTGACAGCTGCTGCCTCAATGCTTTATTATTATTCATGCTGTCATGTGGTTTGTGAAGTTTGAATAAGTTATTAAAAACATTTTAGAAATTTTAATTAGGTTACAAAATTGCTTTGCAGTATTTCAGACAGATTACTTTAAAATTGCAATGTGTCAGGCATACATTAATAATAATAATAATTTTCTTAATGTTTAATCAGATTTAACCAATTCTGAAGACAAGCTTTATTTCCCACATATCCATTATGCTAATATTCTTTGTGGTCACCAGATCTTAACAAAATTGAACAACTATGGGAGATTTTGAACCAATTTGTTAACTAGCACTCTCTACCCTGCTGAAAAATTCAGCATTGCTGGATGCTTTGCTTTGCTTTGCTTTGCTTTGCTTTGCTTTGCTTGACACCAACATGGGATGCTGGTTGCTGGTTTGCTGGTCACCAACATTGGGAGTATGAGTATAGCAGTGCTATACCGGCTATAACTACCATAAACCACCCTGGACCAACATGGATATTCATGCTGGTTTATGCTGGATTATTCAGCAGGAGAAAAACTGCTTTAATAAATAAATAAACTTTTCCTGATAATTTACTCACCCCCATGTCATCCACAGAGCCGGATTAAATAAATGGACTACACTAGGCAGGCTGAATTTTTTTGGCCCCCCTCCATCGATGTTATTTATGAATTGAAATCTGAAACTTACCAAAATTACTAATAAAAGTTAATTCACAGTTTACATAGCCTAGTCTTTGGTTACAAATTGGTTGTGTTGTATATTAAACAGTCTATTTTTTGATATTCATTATTTATACGTCATTACACGGCTCTATTAAATGCTATTAAATTATCCACATCCATTGGGAGTGTCATTGTTAAGGCAGTAGTACCAGTAAATAACCAATAGGTGTCATTAAACTATGTAAACAGAGCAAATAAGTTTATCTATATTATCATTTAATCAACACATTTAATTAAGATTTTCTGCAAAATGCAATAGCTTACAACATTTATAAATGTTGTAATTAAGAACAAGAAGGCAAACATGACCCCTTCACATTCATCAAGACCATTTAGAAACTGTCTAACAATAAATAATAATAAATATAAGGATGGAGGATTTAAACTATGGAAAACTAAAGGTATTCAGACTATTAAAGACTTGTATATGGATGGAATACTTCTTACATTTCAAGAATTGTGTGATAAACACCAGATTCCCTCAAAACATTTTTCTTATAATATTCACAGTTTAAAAGTTTTATGTCTTCCAGGTCTACAGACATTATGTACATTCCCAAACTGTCATTAATTGAGGAAAAAATTGAAAAAAGAGGTGAAAAGGGCAAATTGTCAAAATATTATAATTTAATAATGTCTAACTCTAAAGAGTCTGCTGTAGACAAATTAAATGCATGGAGGAAAGACATTCAAGAAGAAACAGAGGAATTTGAATGGACTGAAGCATGTTTAAAGGCGCAAAAACAAATAATAAACACGCGGCTTAAATTATTACACTATAAATGGTTGACAAGGGTTTATATAACACCTGAAAAACTCAATCATATGTCTAGCAATATTCCTGATATATGCACAAAATGCCAAAATTATAAAGGAACTGTAATTCACTGTCTATGGGAATGTTCTGATATACAGAAGTTCTGGAAGGATGTCATAAACTGTTTGTCAGAACGGTTTAATCTTAAAATACCACATTGTGCCAAACTTTGTGTACTGGGAATATATCCTACAGGTTTCTCACAAACAAAGAAACACACTAGACTATTGGACTTTGGATTGTTACATGCCAGAAGAGCCATTGCTATGAACTGGAAGAGCTTGGAAGCACCTTCTATAAAACAATGGATAAAAGAACTTTCAGAGTGCATTGGACTGGAAAGGCTGACTTATATCTTATATAGGGTAAAATAAAGGACTTTGTACAATTATGGGAGCCATACATGATTATTATATCATATGTAAAGTAGGGCCATGCCATTATTCTTTTATTGATTTATTTCTTTTTTTACATTTGTTTTTATCTTTTATTATCATTTTGAATTAGATTTTCTTGTAACTTAAAACTTGACACGGAAATGTTGTTTTACTGTATCTCTGATAGGTGCAGGTCTCTGATTATGTGAATATGTGTGTGAGTGATACATGTTTCGTTTTTTGTTATCTTTGTTATTATTTGAAAATTAATAAAAAATATTTGGAAAAAAACAAAAAACAAAATAATAAAAATAAATAAAACCAGCAACACTTACTAAGGAAACCATTTAGCATGCTCCACTAGACTCAGCACAGCAGTACGATGGCAGTACGATGATCCATACTATTCTCATGTCCATGCAAGCGATTAGCACAGTTTTTCCAGTCATTAAATCCAGTGACAAATTGATTGTCTCTTATACTGAACAACTTGCAGCAGTAACAGAATACTGTGCCAGTAGACGGTGAGTACACTAACCATTTTCTTGACAGGGTTTCTCCATTTAGCTTTTTTCTAAAGAAATGTTCCTTGGTTAAGCTTTGGTTAATGTCTCCATATTTCCTCTGTGATGCAGAGAAATCTCCAATATTTTGACAGGGATGGTTTAGTGCAAAGTACTCACGCATCCTGTCATCAATTTGGTCCCACTTTGCAGGATCAGATGGGTAGCTTGTTAATACCCTTTCTGGGTCTAGAGGCTCCTGCTGCAAAACGATATTGGGCTCACTTCTGGCTGGCTGCTGTTCGTCCATCAGTAGCTATGATGTTGACGGCGCGGGCGCCACAGTGTCTTCCGCCGCATCTTCCACCGCGTCTTCGGGCCGTGTCTCCGGGCCTGGCTCGGCCTTTGGCTCTGCTGACTCGAGCAGGTTCACAGCTGTCGGACGGCTGCCCGACAGAAACTTCTGTAAAGCCCCCCGCTGTCTCTTCTTTTGTTCCTCTTCATTTTTTTTTTTTTTTCTTTTTACGTTTTGCCGCACCCGAAAGCATCTTGAATGTTGGCCTACTCAAAACCATAGACAGTAAAAGAACGCAAAACACACCTGCCTGCTAGCTTTGTTGTCCCGCTCTGAACTCTGACCGCCGCTGACGTCTCCTCGAACTTAACTGGCTGGCGCCGCCATAGACATATATACGTAGACGCCTCATGACGTGCTGGAGTGTGATCCAGCGTCGCCGCCATATTGGTTGGGTCTCTCCACTCAACGCTAGCACCAGAGTCAATCGGAGTCAACGGAAAGCGAGCAATTATGCCCGTATTTTGTGCAGCTTACGGTTGCAATAACCGACGCAGTATTGACACCAGATCACATGGGATTACATTTCACAAGTAAGATTAAACAATGATTTGTTATTTTACCATTTATAAAATTATAAATGAGTGAGTGTGAGTGAGTGAAATAAATTCAAATGAACAATCAAACTTGTTTCTTTATTAAAATATAAAATTAATTAATTTATACCATGGGCGTCGGAAGCAAAAAAAAAAAAAAAATGTCGGTGGGTCCTCCCTCCAAATTTTATTTATGCAATTATATATATATATATATATATATATATATATATATATATATATATATATATAGATTTATAAATTAGATAGATAGATAGATAGATAAAATGCCCATCAATAATAATAAGTAATTATTGATTTTTTTTTTTTTTAATAGAACAACGACACACAAACCTTTACATTCAATCTGCAATTTGGACCTTCAACCTGTTGGTAGCCGTTGAAATCCACTATATGGAGATAAATCCTGGAATGTTTTCCTCAAAAACCTTAATTTCTTTTCGACTGACGAAAGAAAGACATGAACACCTTGGATGACATGGGGGTGAGTAAATTATCAGGAGACGTTTATTCAAAAGTGGACTAATCCTTTAAAACTACTTTGCTCAGTTATACCAATGTCCCTTTAAGACAAGTCATTTCACTCGGCGGCCATCTTTGAAACGCCTCTCGGGCATCCTGGGCATCATGCAGCTCCTATCTCTTTGAATGGGGAAACATCAGATTCTCCAAAACTGTTCGTCAACCTTACGATTCAATTTCATATTTGAAATCACCAATGAAATCTAACAATAACCGACTCATAAATTTAGTTTCTAAACGCTCGAATCATGACAAAAAAACTGTATTTTTTTCAGGCTGGATCAAGCTAATGCGCATGCGCAGACCTAAATGCGCGTCTCTTCGGAGGCGCGCGTCTGACTGTTTCTATAGAAACCGGTGATTCTAACGGCCGCTGAAGTGACGCGATGACTTTACCAGTCGGCGATTGGCTCTTGGCTTTAGAAGGGGGGACTTATTCCGCCATATTGCGCGTTACACTTTCTCCCATTCAAAACAATACGAGTGACATGTCTTGTGTTATTCTATAGTCTTTGGTTATACAGTAACTTAAAGGGATAGTTCACCCAAAAATGAAAATTTGATGTTTATCTGCTTACCCCCAGGGCATCCAAGATGTAGATGACTTTTTTCTTCAGTCGAACGCAAATTATGATTTTTAACTGCAACCGCTGCCGTCGGTCAGTCAAATAATAGCAGTGATTGGGAACTTGAACAATAAGAGTCGAAAAAACTTCCATAGACAAATCCAAATTAAACCCTGCGGCTCGTGATGGCACATTGATGTCCTAAGACACGAAACGATCGGTTTGTGCGAGAAACCGAACAGTATTTATATAATTTTTTACCTCTAATACACCACTATGTCCAACTTCGTTCAGCTTCCGGCTAGTAAGGTCTGATCGCGCTCTGACAACGGAAGTGATGTCTCGCGCTCATTGAAGTATATGGGCGAGACATCACTTCCGTCTTCAGAACGCGTTTTTTGACCTCACTAACAGGAAGCTGAACGAAGTTGGACATAGTGGTGTATTAGAGGTAAAAATTATATAAATAATGTTCGGTTTCTCGCACAAACCGATCGTTTCGTGTCTTAGGACATTAATGTGTCGTCACGAGCCGCAGGTTTTAATTTTGATTTGTCTAAGCAAGTTTTATTTACTGTTATAGTTGAAGTTCCCATCTACTGCTATTATTTGACTGACAGACGGCAGCGGTTGCAGTTAAAAATCATAATTTGCGTTCGACTGAAGAAAAAAGTCACCTACATCTTGGATGCACTGGGGGTAAGCAGATAAACATCAACTTTTCATTTTTGGGTGAACTATCCCTTTAAATAAGCACAAGTCAGCCTGCCATACCAAACAAGACTACAGGGAGATGCCAGAGAACTGCATTTAGATACTATAAGGATTCACTCAAAATTAATAAACAAACCAAAATACAAATGAATAATAAAAACTTTCTAAATGTGTGGGAACTCAGCAATCTAAAGGCGGGTCGATGTCATCAGTGAACAGTTCCTCTGTCAGAACAAACAATCGTGGAGTGTCTGATGTCCGAGTGTACATAAACACCACTGATCCTCACAAATTTCTCCAACAGCAAGTTTGTGATGCGGCAGGCTGGTCCTCTCCGCACACGTTCATTAGATTCTATAGTTTGGATGTTCATGTTACTCCAGGCTCTTACATCCTTAAGTCGACATCTCAAGCTCATGTTTTAGGCTCCTCTCGTGTTTGCGCGCACACTATACACAACCTTGAGGGTGCGGCATTGAGTGTAGCTTTTAAAAAGGAACGTCTCGGGTTACTTGACTGTAACCCTGTTCCCTGAAAAAACGGGAATGAGATGCTGCACTTCATTGCCGCACTGAGTTCAGGATGTTCTTCAGACAAAAGGACCTGATGAGCGTACCTGTCTCACCTGTCTATTTAGGGTAAACATATTAAGCTCACCAAAATCTACATTGAGACATTTTTAGTGCACAGGATATTGGTTTCAGTACAAGAAGTTATGTTAAAATAAAGTATTAATCTCTCACACAATAATATTTAATTTTATTTTAAATGACAAAAGCATTTCAATTAAGATGTACATCATTAAATGCAAAAAGTCTGGCTTTGCTTAATGGGTACATTTTTGTCCCTTTAAGCACACCCCTGTTGCCATTAAGCGCACAACATGTTTTATTAAAAATTCTTCTCTCGGAAGCTAGTTATTTTAGTTAAGTTTTAAATATGGATATTTTTCTTACACAAATGCATCACTTCACATCAGAAAGCCTTTATTAACCCCCTGGAGCGGCCCGTGTGGATATATTTTATGATGGATGGTTGTACTTTTTTGGGCTTCAAAATTTCATACTCTATTTACTGTCATTGTAAAGCTTGGAAGAGCCAGTACATTATTTAATATAACTCTGATTGTATTCGTCTGAAAGAAGAAAGGCATATACACCTAGGATGGCTTGAGGGGTGTAATTTTCATTTTTGAGTGAACTAACCCTTTAAGGCTGTGAAAATCATTTTATAAAGATTAACTTAAAGTGACACCCATCAGTTAGAGCTTAAAGGGAGCACACTGATCTTAACTGAAACAGCTTCTTTTTTTTTTTACAACAACATTTTTTTTTTTTTTTTTAATGAATATTACATTAAATTTAAAGGACAAGATTTTGCTAAAAAAATAATTTAGGTCATGTATTAAGTTTATACATATTTTAATAAGAACAACTATTATTGACAATATCTATGAAATTATACTTTTTATTATTGATCACACTGAAGCTGTGTGATTTTCATAGTAGTGCTATCCTTTAAGCTCACCTTACAATAATATTATTTCTTTAAAAATTGCAGCTGTGTAAAACCACAGACCATCAATAAACTGTAAATGTATAATATTATGGATTTAAAAGCACAAGCCATATATGCATGTAAAGTAATATATTAGTATAGCACACAATCTTATACAGCTAGTAAGCTAACTATGTTCTGTAGCATCTGCGCTATGTTGCTAAAACTATCTTTTGAATCTAACTGTAATTATTTTCCACATGCAGGTTCCAGGTTATACTATGCAAAAGGCTAAACATTAATCTCTTAATTTTGCAGTAAGTAGTTATAACTACCCCCCAAAAAAGGCATAACTACCTTAAAAATGCACATTGAAGGGGCTCCTCTTTTGGTGAAAGTTTTCAGACAGCTTTCAAATTGGCCGCCAGGCAGTGTGAAAACATGGATACCCATATCTCAGTGTGCAATGGTCTGATTTTCTTGAAATTACAGGATTTATGTAATAACAAACACATCAATTGGTTAAGACATCAAGTAGGATAATACATTATTTTTTCTTTTTATAATCTGAGCTCAAAGATGGTAGTGAGCTTAATAGGTAAGTTAGCCGCTGACATGCGCATTCCAATGATGTCATAATCAGAGGTAATTTAAGCCAAATTTTGGCGTGTTTGCCACACGTGTTCACAACCAATCAAACAAGGTCATTTTCCCCATAGTGCTTAAAAATCAAACACAGCATCTGGTTCCCGCTTTTTCAGGGAACAGGCTTGCAATCAATTAGCCCAAGACATTTTCTAGTTTTATTGGTGTTATTTAGAATTAAAAAACCTTTTCAAAATGCTGGCTGCCACTCTAACTGAAATCCACAATTTATTATTTTGTGGTCAATAATACATTTATCAGGGGAAAAAATACCTCTAATAATCATCTGATTCCTCTCTTGAAATAGCTTCAATGTAGTGAGAAGCTTTTCTAAATTCATAATCAAGAACAATGCTGTGGTATAATGCTTCTGAGAAGTCATTAACAATACTCATTAAACCAGGAGATTGTGAAAAAAGCAGCAGAGTAAATGAAAAGTGAAAAGAAAAATGAGAGAGTAGCTGCAGAGTGTCATTGCCTGAAGATATAAAAAAAGCAAATGGATATTCTTTGGGTATATTAAAGCAGAGTCCCCTCCATACTATAACAGTCCTTTAGGCATCTCTCACTCACAAAAAGGGTTATAAATCTCAGTCCTCTCAAGTGTTTAGGTCTTCCTCTAAAGAAATATACTGGATTTATGGACAGAACCCCCCCCCCCCCACACACACACACACACACACACACAAACACACACAGACTAGAGGTCTACAAAGAAGACCCGAGGACCCGGGACCCGACCAGGGACCCGTACGGGATCGGGACTATATTTTAAATGGTCAGCCGGGTCCGGGTCGGGTCCTAATCTATTACTTCGGTTCCCGGGTCTGATTAACATTGTGTGTATACCCGAGCCGATTTCATTCGGAGATCACCCGGCCGTGTTGGGAGTCAGTCAGCGCTGTGCGTGTTTTGTAACTTGCAAAGTATGAGCCGGGAAATAAGGTGAAAAAACACGAGTGACCCCAGCAGAGCGGGCGGAGTTAATGCAAGCAAACGGTGATCATCGAGTTTTCCTATCGGTCTTTGTCAGGTGACGTCACACTCGTGAAAACCGAAGTGCATTATGGGTGTCGCCGCCATTTGTGAGGTATCCAAACAATCTCTGTATCAGTGCAGAGTTGTTTCTTCTTTGGCTTCTTTTCATTGTAAAAATGGCACACTTTTGTTGTGTGAAAAGCTGCAATAATATGTCCCACGATAGAAAATGTCAAAAACTTTACTACGAGATTAGATTTAGTCGGTTTCCTACTTGAAAAAAGGCTGCACGGAGAGTATGTTGAGGCAGTAACAGAGGCACCGGATCGCATGGGTTGCCGCGGTGAGACGCAAAACATCACTTTCGTGAATGTCCAATGTAGTGTGATTAACAAGGCTATTGAATACGGATGTCCGAATGTGCGAATATAAAACCAACTTTACCCAAGTCAGTCAGCTGACACTATGGTCCATCAGGCTGGAGAAAGTGATCATCTTCACACTGAGAAGATGCAGGAGGCTGGAGGAGATGGTGATCTGCATGTGCAGAAGTAAACCGACTTGATATGTACAGGATGTCTGATGTTTGTTTTGGAGGTGATGATGTTAATGTACTATACGTGTCTGCCAAACCTGGGAACCTTTATGGCGTTATTACAATTTTTTTTTTTTTTTTGGTGCCTCTGATTCCAGACGCAACAAATACAAATTTCAAATGCTTCTGTGAACCTTAATGTACCTCAGATTTGATCTGCCTGCACAACACTTGTTTCCCCTGAGACAGTATACAGAACATTCAATGAAATTGTTGTTTCATATGTGTCATATCTATATGCAAACCTGAAGCTTTCAGCTGTATGGGCAGACAGATGATTTGCACAGAAATATGTCTCCTTTGTTTAAATACAGAGTAGCAGAGATTATTGACTGTTTTGAGATTTTCACAGAGAAACCATCCAATCTGACAGCGCATGTTTGAATCTTTTGTAGAATTGTAGTGTAAAAATGTACTTGTGCTTTATCCAGTCTTGCATGAACAATAAAGCATGTATAATTAAATTTTTCATGCTGATTTGTAGATTTATTTTATGAGTTCACAGGTATATGCACTTATAGTATTAACAGGATAATTACTAATATACACAATCTGTAAACCAGATATTTAACTTGCATGACATATCTTTGTTTTTATTATTATTAAGGCCTTTTGAAAAAAGAAAAAGACCCATAATGTCATTGACCAGACAGCACAGAGGTAGATGGAGGACAATAATTTACAAATTATTTTGGCTCTAAAAGGTATACTATATCAGAATGTACTATAGTAAAATACACTTAAATTCTACATACATCTCTGATGATGCCTTGTTTATTGGACCAATGTTTAACGTGTTATACATTGGTTTATGTACTTAATGCAATAAAGAAAAAATTGCATGAAAAAAGGGGTAGTATTAGTTCAAAATTCTTCCTGATGACAACACTAAACCATCCTTAATCAGGCACTTATGATATACAGTTAACACGACATCATCATCATTATCGTTTACTACTGTGTTATCGCAGTCCTTCCTTCAGAATATAAGTAAATCCTGCACCCAGCCATTAGTGAAATGTTGTGGGTTTCGAGATATTTATAGTTTTTAAATTGTTCACTAGTATATGCGTTTATACCATAAACAAGATAGTTTACAATATTTAAGTATGATGATTTAGGTAGCAATGCGGGGTGAGCAACACTCCGACTTACTGCAGTCAGTTCGTACAGATCTATGTTATGAATGGATGAAAATTTCTCCAAATAACGGTTCCTGGCATCTTTGGTGAGTTTATCGCGATATGACATTTTAACTTTTTTCTTGTGCTTCTTCATTTTTGCGAGTTATTTGCTTGTTATCTCAACTCGCGTAATCTCTTTCATTCTCACAGTCAGCAGGGATACCACAAATATGGCACCGCGGTGACATCACACACAACAAAATCACGTGTCTGACAAAGACCGATTCCTATCATGTGCAACAGTAATGCAAATAAACTTCAAACCTCAAGAACTGCTTGTAGCCTTGCACATTCGCATTTAAATAACATAGCCTAGCTATTTCAAATCATTAACAAAATATGAACTATCACACAAATGTTTTCTGTGACGCTTAAAGCTTATGTTTCAGGTTGCTCCAGCTAACGCGCATGTCTCATGCGAGCGCACTTCTCCTGTTTTTATAATAACATTAGCCGTCTTGTTATATCTAAAGTTTTGGTCAGACTCGGCTCAGAAAGCACAGAAATTACCGCAAATAAGTAATGCTAACGTCGAGTCTCGAGATACAACGAAATAATGCAAAACTGCAAAGTCGCATTTGTCATCTTGACAGCAAGTGAACTTTTAAAGCTGGAATAATGAGTGGATTAAGCATTTCAATCGGCAAGAGAGGAATAACGGATGAACTTTCTTGGCAAGTGCATCACAGTCAGGTACAAGGGAGAAAGCTATAGCCTACTAATAAGACAACACGTTTTATTTTCGCAACTTGTTTATTGACTTATTAATAGCAACTTGATGTGGATGTGGAATAGATGTGCCGATCGGGTCCAGACGGGTCCGATCGGGTTCGGGTCCAGCTTAGACGGGTCCGGGAAGTACATTTATGGCATTTCTCAGTTCTGCACGGGTTCGGGTCCAACTTTCAAAATAATAGTCGTGCCGGGTCGGTTCCGTGTAGCACATTTACGGGTCTCTTCGGGTTCGGGTATGAATTTTTGGACCCGTGAAGACCTCTAACACACACCCATTTTTTATCCCCACAACCAGAGGAGCATTTGTTTCCACAGGATTCTGCACAGAGGTTGTTGTGTGAGATGGCCAAAAACATAATCTCACATCACAGAATCTTGCCCTCAGTATAAACAAAAGTTTATGAACACCACCACCACAACAACAACACATCTCCCGTCCACTTCAGCAGCAAGGTAAGATACAGTTTGGAAGCACATTACACCTCTGTGAGAGGAATTCAAGTTCAGCGCCGCCCCAGGTATTAGGCCTGTCCTGTCTGATTGCAGTGGAACTAGCAGAGTAAGCACACTCATTCATCATCGACCTGTGACGAATGGAGGAACCAGCTTTCTCTGACAGCCAGCAGAGTAGCGGCCAGACACTTCCTCGTTCCTCAGGTTATCCACAGGCGTCACAAGCACTAAACACGGCTGCAGTGGAAAAGTAATGGGTTACTCCATTTGAAAGCCATTTGCAGGTTGCTATGAGCTAAATGCTGTGTGCTGTCCTGAAGGACATTTCTCGGCCTGTGATAAACGCAAATGGCAGAGACAGAGAACTGTCTCTTGAAACCAAAGTTGTTGTGTTAAATTAAAAGTAGCATTTTCAATTTCTTGTAAATTACAATTTAACTTTAAAGGGGGTTAGTTTGCTTAAAAATTTAACCACCGGTTTTATAGTCAAGGCTTAAGCTTAGTCCCAGACTAAAATGCATGTTTGAGCTGTCTTAAAGGGATAGTTCACCCAGAACTTAAAATTTGATGTTTATCTGCTTACCCCCAGGGCATCCAAGATGTAGGTGACTTTGTTTCTTCAATAGAACACAGATGATGATTTTTAACTCCAACCGTTGCTGCCTGTCAGTCGTATAATGCATGGCAATGAGAACTCCATCTATAAGAGTCAAAAAAACATGCACAGGAAAATCCAAATTAAACCCTGCGGCTCGTGACGACACATTGATGTCCTAAGACATGAAACGATCAGTTTGTGCGAGAAACCAAACATTATTTATATAATTTTTTACCTTTAATACTAATTGAACTAAGGTTTAATCCTGATTTAATCTAAGCCCTGTCTGTGAAACCAGGCCAACATTTTATCACCCTCATTTTGTTTAAAACCCTTAAGACTTTCACTCATATTCTGAACACAAATTAAGATATTTTTAATATTTTCTCAGCATTTTTGACCATACATTGAAAGTCCACGTTATCAGCATTTATAATAATCATATAAATTTAGCGGTTTAATCCAAGTCTCCTTAAGAAACACAAAATGTTTGTCAATCAATGTTTATGTGCTTTTTTCACATAAACATTGATCAACATATGATTTGTTTCAAAGATGAATGAAAGTTTTGGTTTTTTGACACGAGGGAGAGTAAATGATGACAAAATTTCCATTCATTAACTTTCCCTTTAATGCGCAACAGACTGTTTGTGCATGAGTGATACCATATGGCATGTTAAGGAAAAGTGTGCTATAACTTCAGACTGGACTTAGGAGACTTAGGGGATTTAGAAGAGTTTCTGTTATTTGGGAGGTTATTTTGGAGGTTCTTTTTATTGAGAACATGCAGTTTGTTCCCTGCAGTCATTAAGTCTAACTAAGGTAGTGAAATACTGCAGTATTATATGCATTTTAGGGGGCAGTCCTTACAGGTAAAGACAATGCACTCAGGTCAAAAATTTAAACAAAGTATGTAAAGGATGTGAACTGGTATTAGAAGCCTGCCCAGAGTTTTACAAGCCCCAATAAAATCAGCATTATTTGTACCATCCAAATACCTCATAGAGATAAAGAGAAGTCCACAGATTGGGTCATTATGAACATAAACACTTGCCACAACTTCAAAGACTTGGGCACGGGTACCAAAGCCATCACAAACAAAATTGCCTTAGGTACTATGCTTGTTTAATTACCAATATGGAGTTCAGGAACTGGCAGAAACCTCCATTAATGTTTGCTTAACATAACCATTCATCTGACATTATCATCTTCACCTTAAATGGCAAATACAATGTATATTACTTTTGTTTTGTTTGTTTTTTTCTTGTGATGTTATGGCAAGAAATAGAATCAGTGGACCTTAAAGATTCTTAAATCTGTAATCCCACAATAGTATGTTTTCCATGTAAAACATACTACTGTTTCCACAATAGTATGTTTTTTAAAAAAAGATTTCAGCCTATGGTTTAATGAAGAGATGTTCAACATTGTAGACCTAGTTTATTGATTTATTTATTGTTGATTTTTATGAAAGGTTCAACCAATAAAAACTGACAATGTTGAACGTAAATATATTTTTATGTTCCTGAAAAACATAAAAAGATATTTAGAAAAAATGTCTCAAAATGTGTGTGTGTGTGTGCTTATTTATTTCATTTAAGGACACAAATTTGTATAATGACATGGGTATTAAACTGGTATTACCACGTAAATGTGTTTTATGAGGACAATTCCTGAGTCCTCATAATTATAAAGGCTATACTAAACAATGTTTTATTAAAAATTTAAAAATGCAGAAAATTCTCTTTGATGGGTAGGTTTAGTGTGTGTGTTTGTCCATACAACAGAAGGGAGTGGTAACCAGAACTGTTTGGTTACCAACATTCTTCAAAATATCTTCTTTTATGTTCCACAAAAGAAAGTCATACAGGTTTGGAATGATATTAGGGTGAGTAAATAATGACAGAATGTTCATTTTCTGGTGAACAATTACTTTAAATGATTTATCTTCCAAAAACCTATTGGTTGCGTGCCTTGATGTAAAAATAAAAACAAATTTATTTTTTTTTACACCGTTTTATTACACCGTCCCTGTGGAACCATTCATCACCCACATAAAATGCAGCTGACAAGAAAGCTTTCATAACCGCTCTTGATAATGGCTGACCTTACAGCTAAATCTGATTTTGCTTTGGTTGTGTGGGTGGCAGAAATGTTTAGTGTACATTCTTCACAGACAGAGAGGTATACTTTACAGTATAATCAATCTATACCTATGAACATAGAGTCAGAGTACACCGTCATATATGGCTATAACATGTTATATAGGCTATAACATGTTATATAGCCTATAACACGCTTTCACACGTTTATTTTTTAACATTTTGGGAGAAGTAAAATTTACATATGTGGTTTCAACAACCAGATGCATTTACATTTGTCCAGTTTCATCGGGAACCAGGACCACCTCCTCAAGTGGTTTGAATGATCATGCATACGCCAGATCCTGCGCACAAATCCCTTTATAAATCCCAGTCAGCGGAAGATTGTGCGTACATACATCTCCACCCTGTCTCCTCCCCAAAATCACCATATATGGAGCTTACGACACCTAGTTTTACTTTGCATAACCTCATCTGCATATCATTTCCATGCATGTTGGAAATGTGACACCATGGTTAACATTTGTGCCATACACATTACATTGCTAAAAATCATCCAATATTCTTATGTTTTAGAATAAATATATCAAAATATGCATAAAAACAAAATTGTTTTGTGCATACGCACGCTTTATAAATACATTTATAAAGTATGAGTACGCACAAAATGGGGCTGGTAAAGTGCGTACGCCAGTTCCCACACAAACTTGATGGGAGAATGTGCGCACCTTTAAGCAAACTTTGAGCAATGCGTACACACATTCTGGAGACAGAGCAGTTTGGCGACACTGATGGTGAGCTGAGGGACTGACGGCAGATGAAGGAAAACCACTTCAAATCCTCATTATGAGTCATAATCATAAATACAGTTCACAACATGTTCACAATAATAGTTTAAATAAATTAAAGAATTATTTAAACTCGCGTGGAAACAAGTTTTCATTTGATAAACATTTACATTAATATTACACTTTCACTATTGCCGATAAGCACTGTCATTACATTACACAGAAGTTAAACAAACGTGATATGAATTCAGATAGTAGATGCTACTTTCGATCACTTTTCCAGTGACACGCTGTTTTAATGACAGTGAGGTGCACTGGGAGCACAATAATTCCTTTTTAAACTAAACTGCAGATGTTATGACAAAATATGTTAGCGAGAACGATGATCAGTGATGCACACTTAACTTCGATATTATGGAAGACACTGCTGGATTCAGTGGTTGAACGGTCCATTGTCCAGTTTGAATAGTTCCAATGATAATAGCTTACTGTATAATCGCAGCTGCAGGAGGTGTTGATGTCGTGTTAAGGATCTTCAAACAATTACCATTTGAGGGATATAATATGAGGAAAATGGTAAGATTTTCTTTTTAAAATACTTTGTCAGTGACGCGCCGAGACAGATGATTACACTGCAATAAATAAGTAGGCCTATCTGTTTCCACTAAAAATAGCCTAACTTCCTAAAAGATATGTTCACCTTATCAGCAAAACTGCATAAATTTGATTCGAATTGTTTAAAACTATTACAATACTATTTGGCCAGTGGAAATGAATGAATCAGCTCTATTCTAAAACCTTTATCTTGAGTATTTTATATAATTTTGTTTTTATGGATATTTTGATATTTATTCTAAAACATAAAGAGGATATTGGATTATCTTTATCAATATAATGTGTGGCACAAATGGCATTTATAGTCCATCTAATATTTTCCATTGTCTTGTAGGTCTACCTTTGATGGTGTTAACCATCGTGTCACGTGGATGGGAATATGTATGGAAATGATATGCAGATGAGGTTATGCATAGTAAAACTAAGCGTCTTAAGCTCTATATGTGGTGATTTCGGGGAGGAGACAGGGTGGAGATGCACATACACACAATCTTCCGTTGACTGGGATTTATAAAAGGATTTGTGCGCAGGTTCTGGCGTACGCATGGTTTTATAAATCTTACTCGATAGGCGTGGTATATGCCGGAAAGTAGCGATCGACGTCATTCTCGCGTGAAGAAAAAAATGACAGTAAACAACAATGGAGGACATACAGCAGCTTTGTTTGAGCAAAGGCTGAATGCTGAAAGGAAAAACAGCCGAAAAATACATATTTTGTTGCAATGGTATTGTGTTATAATTCCCCTTGTAGCACGCGCAAGTGATGATTCTCTGTCAACCAATCAACGTTCTGCAGTGAGTGTAGCTCCAGCCTTTTGATACCAGTACTATTGGTACAATTGTGCTAGGTAATTCAACGGAAGGGTCCCAAAAAGGTGGTAGGTTACGGTTTGGAATTAGGGTACCATTCACAATTTCTGACAATGGATAAGGCAAAAATTGTGTACCGTACTGAACTGTACTGAACCTTACTGCTCGGTGGAAACGAGCCTTTAGAAAAAGTTCAGAATACAGCTGCTAAAAAGCTGATAAGTACTCACTAACACTTTTAAAAAGCAAAAGTTCACCACTTGCTTATGTTTCCCATGAATGAAATATTATTTAATATATAAATTGCTGAAGTGCCAGTAGATTAGCCATGTTGAAATTAATAGAAATGGGCTTTCATCTTCTGACTTAATTACATATCACATCCCTCTTAAAACTCCCACATGGTTGATTTACAAAAGGCTCACTGATAGAGTAAATACTTCACATTTGACAAACAATGTTCTGAACTGTGGCTCAGGCCTCAATGGGATGATGTGTAATCAGGAAGATCATTTCAAGATGTTGTGACACAGAATCACTGCAGTAAACAAGATTTCAAAACAAAAACCAAACCAAAAAGTGAGGCCTCAGACCTTAGATTACAGACCACCAACAGTCCAGCTGACACATACTGTGCACACAACTACTTTCTATTACTTTTTAAGATTTAAGAACAGGCAGAAATCACAGAGGCAGTTTACATTGTTATAAACATAAATTTCATGTTGGTCTAAATGGAATGGAAAAAAAAACATACTGTGGTTTGTCACTTATCTTCCTTTCTAAGTGGGCATTTCTTGGCAGAATAAGCTGCAGTGTTGATCACAGTCAAATATTTGGCAACATGTGACTAACATAGATCCTACCAAGTGTTTGAGGGAGCTTCGCAAATTATATGATATATCTTCTGAACAAGGTTGCGTATTCACACTCATCCATCTCACTGTCATTCATCTAACTGTCACAAGACTTTATCATGCAGCACAGCTGGTAATTGGCAATATGTCTTAACTGCCCAATTAGAGAAAGCAGGAGAGGTCTAGTATGGAATTTATTTTGATTACCTCATTTCCTTCACATTCAATAATTCAAATTTGTATGTACTTTTCAACCACTACTGCACTGAATGTGTACATGATTGTAACACAGTTCGTAAATACAGGAAGAAGGAGGCGGGAACCGGCGAACGTTGAACACAACTTTAATTCAAAATAAATAAAAAACTAAAGTAATGCCAGCAGACCCTCACGTATGTCTGCCGGCCACACAAACATAATAAAACATAAAATAAAGTCCAGGGGTCTCATTTATAAAACTGTGCGTAGGATCCCTACTAAAAGTGTACGTACGCGCAAAAGCTAGATTCTGCGTACGCACAAAAAAAATCTGATTTATAAAACCATGCGTACGCCAGAACCTGCGTACAAATCCCTTTATAAATCCCAGTCAGCGGAAGATTGTGCATACGTCCATCTCCGCGCTGTCTCCTCCCCGACATCACCATATATGGAGCTTATGACGCCTAGTTTTACTATGCATAACCTCATCTGCATATCATTTCCATACATATTCCCATCCACGTGACACCACGGTTAACACCGTCAAAGGTACAAGACATTGGAAAATATCAGATATGGACTATAAATGCCATTTGTGCCACACATTATATTGATAAAGATCATCCAATATCCTCTTTATGTTTTAGAATAAATATATCAAAATATCCATAAAAACAAAATTGTATAAAATACTTCAGATAAAGGTTTTAGGATAGAGTTGATTCATTCATTTCCACTGGCCAAATAGTATTGTAATAGTTTTAAACAATTCAAATCAAATTTATGCAGTTTTGCTGATGAGGTGAACATATCTTTTAGGAAGTTTATAGGCTATTTTTAGTGGAAACAGATCGGCCTACTTATTTATTGCAGTGTAAATACAATTGTGCATTTTGTGCGTACACACGCTTTATAAATGAGACCCCAGACCTGGTCCTCTCTCATCCTTCACTTTCGTCGCTCTTCCTTTTATGCTTCCAGAGCTCCTCCGTGAGAGACTCAAGGCCAGTGCGCCTCACAGGTGAAGCTCATCATCTCTCGTGTTACCTGCTTGCCACATACCCCATCGCCCCTCGCAGGCCGGGGCGTACCCCCGAGACAGCGCTTACTCCCCCCCGGGGCCTGTCTCGGCAGCCACAGCACCTGGGGGTAAGGACAGACGGGACGAGAGAAAGAAGACGGAAGCACAGGGAGCGACAGAACGAGAGAGGGAAGAGAGGAAAAGAGAGAAAAAAAAATTCTTGGCCCGGTTCCCGGACACACTGCCGCTCGGTTCTCAGTCAGCCGAGTGGCTCTTCCTCGCAGTGCCATGCGATGGTACTGGATGCTCGGTGGACGGCCCGATCCTCCTCCGCCCTCTGGCGGCCGGCGATGGCTCCTCCGACTGAGGGCAGCCGGCAGCAAGTACGCCGTCCGCTGCTCCACCCCTTCATGGCGGACAGCGACAACTCCTCCGCTCCCTCGTGGACGGCAGCCACCCCACCTCATCCCAGGAGCACGGCATCAAGCTCTCTGTCTCACCTGTCACTAGGCTCCAGCACCACCGCCTCGGGCAGCCTCTCGCGGTCTTCACTCCTGTGCTTCCTGACCTCCGCAGCACTGTGATCCCCCTCAGCAGGGAGGGCTCTTCAACAGCAGGTCCCTCCTCCCTCCCGGGTTTCGGCACCAATGTAACACAGTTCGTAAATACGGGAAGGAGGAGGCGGGAACCAACGAACGTTGAACACAACTTTAATTCAAAATGAACAAATGCAAAATGAAAGTAATGCTGGCAGACCCTCGCGGACGTCTGCCGGCCACACAAACATAATAAAACATAAAATAAAGTCCAGGCCTGGTCCTCTCTCATCCTTCACTGTCGTCGATCCTCCTTTTATGCTTCCGGAACTCCTCCATGAGAGACTCAAGGCCGGTGCGCCTCGCAGTTGAAGCTCATCATCTCTCGCATCACTGGCCTCGCACAGTTCCCTCACGGCTCTCGCCCGCCCTGCTCACCACAATGATGGATTAGACAGCCTTTTAAATTAATGTTTTATGTTAGCTGTAATGCTCTCCTCTCTACATTTTTTTTGCATTACTTTGTATATTGTTCTCCCGGCTTCAGTGTCCCCTACCGCAGTGGTTAGGACTGTCACAAATATGGTGGTGCTCTCCTAAAATTTTGACATGGTTCAATCAGGGATTCCTTTTTGGATCTATACTAAAAAAAATATTGTAACCCAGTTTCCTGAGAAAGGAATGAGTTGCTGCGTCATGACGTTGTCACTATGGGAACATTTCTGCTTGAGTCAGAGTCTGAAGCACGTGTGGAAACACACCAATTTCATGCTCCGGTGACAGCACAAGCATGTCATGAAGACCATAAATATATGTCTGAAATAGATGTCATCAGATTCTAATTCGTCACCTTGGAATTATAAGCTTCTATCTGACATTTTTTGTCAAAATTGAGTTATTCACATTTTGTGGGCCTGTAGGCCTAAGCCTGCACCCCGGACATGTGCTCACCTAGAAGAGAGAAAGAACTCTTTCCTACTAAAAGTCCAACTAACCACGCAAGTTTGTCATTGTTCCTTCATTCAACGCAGAAGACATCGATTGCAGCTTCAGTACCATCGGACCGAATTCTTAGGTCTTTCTACTGCAACAGTGTAACCAGACGCTCTTCAAAAAGCAGAGGCCTAACGCAAGTATTGTACAATATACTAAATTACTGCTAGTTAGTTAAAGTTGTGAACCTCCTTTGTTAACAAAAGAGCTTTGTAATGAGTACTGATGATTCTTTCTGAGTTTTTTTACTCTTTTCCATAGCTCCTCCAGTTTCCCACTTCCGGTCTCACTCTATCATTTCTCATTTTACCCATGTACGTGTGACATGTGTGTATGTAAGTGTTTGTTAGTTTAGTTATGTGTTCGTGATTTAGTTAATAAAACCTGTGCACAATACATATTTGGTTGTGACTCTCTGTCTGCAATAAATTGTCTCTTAAATTATCAGATCTTATTACCAGCTCTAAGCACTGTAAATGCTAAGAAAAAAATATTTTTCTGTGGCCATGAAAAATACAATTGTAACGTAGTTCGTAGATGTGGGAAGAAGGAGGCGGGAACCAGCGAACATTCAAACAATAATCTTTAAGAAAATAAACAAAGAACATAACGAAAGTAATGCCGGCAGATCCTCAGACCCTGTTGGCCACACCAACATAATAAAACATAAAGTAAAGTCCAGGCCTGGTCCTCTCTCATCCTTCACTGTCGTCGCTCCTCCTTTTATGCACCCGGAGCTCCTCCATGAGAGACTCAAGGCCGGTGCGCCTCACAGGTGGAGCTCGTTAACTCTCACATCACCGGCCTCACACTGTTCCCTCACGGCTCTCGCCCGCCCTGCTTGCCACATACCCCCATCGGCGCTCGCAGGCCGGGGGGTAATCCCGAGACTGCACTCTACTCCCCCCCGGGGCCTGTCTCGGCGGCTGCAGCACCTGGGGGTAAGGACAGACAAGACAAGAGAAAGGAGACGGAAGCAAGGGTAGCGACAGAACGAGAGAGGGGAGGGAGGAAAAACAGAAAAAAAAATTCTTGGTCCGGTTCCCGGACATACTGCCACTCGGTCCTCAGCCAGCCGAGAGGCTCTTCCTCGCGGTGCCATGCGATGGCACTGGACGCTCGGTGGACGGCCCAATTCTTGACCCCCTCCTGGTGGCCGGCGATGGCTCCTCCGGCTGAGGGCAGCCAGCAGTGAGTCCGTCGTCCCCTGCTCCTCCCCTTCATGGCGGACGGTAGCAGGCTCTGGCCCACGGCGGACGACGGCAACTCCTCCGCTCCCTCCTGGACGGCAGCCGCCCCACCTCGTCCCAGGCGCACGGCATCGGGGTCTCAGTCCCACCTGTCACAAGGCTCCAGCACCACCACCTCGGGCAGTCTCTCGTGGTCTTCACTCTCCGACAGCATGTCCCTCCTTCCTCCCGGGTTTTGGCACCAATGTGACGTAGTTCGTAGATGTGGGAAGAAGGAGGTGGGAACCGGCGAACATTCAAACAATAATCTTTAATAAAATAAACAAAGAACAAAATGCCGGCAGACCCTCGCGGACGTCTGCCGGCCACACAAACATAATAAAACATAAAATAAAGTCCAGGCCTGGTCCTCTCTCGTCCTTCACTGTCGTCGCTCCTCCTTTTATGCTCCCAGAGCTCCTCCGTGAGAGACTCAAGGCCGGTGCACCTCACAGGTGGAGCTCGTTAAGTCTCGCGTCACCGGCATCACACCATTCCCTCACGGCTCTCACCCGCCCTGCTCGCTACGATTAATAATCAATACTGAGTGTTCACATGATGAACTGACTGATTAATTATACTGTTAACATAGCTACATCATGTTAATCTGAGTAACAGTTTCAAATATTCATAATTAATCATAGTGAAATCTCTTAATGAGTTATGAATAATTATTAATATTCCCCCTTTGAGCTAAATATCGCTACATATGTTTAACCCCTTAACGGTCAAGGATAGTCGATGGCCTCAGATTATTGTTGTTCAACATTCACTGCACTTTAAAACATCACACACTTTCTTCATCTGGACAAACTGAGTATCATTAGAAAGATTAAGGACTCCAGCTTCGATATATGACCACTGTTTATGATAAACTGGGTTGCAGTGACGTTAATTTCCTAATTTATGTCAGGAGTGCAAAATAATCAATCTGTAATGTATGATTACATATGTATAAAATATCAACAAGAATAAAAAGCCAGTCACGTCTTCTCTGGTTTATTTGTGTTCACATACATGCACTAGACAGGGTCTGTTAGGGCTCTTAGTCCAAAAGTATGCATATTTGGAGAAATATATATAAGAGCTGAAAGACATTCAGAGGGCGCTATGTGTCTAAAATATGTATTTATTCCTGACTGTTGTACGTAATTTATGATCTCTGTCCCTTCTGGTCACGCTATTCGGTACACTTCCTCATTCTGATCACAGTGGTAAACATAGCCAAACAAACGTTTATATATGTAAAATAAGCTAATAAATGCATGATTACGATGGTATATGGTTTGTGTGTGATTTTCCTGCGATGTGGTGTATTTTCATATGAATAAAGAATGTTTACAGTGTACATGCTAAGCAGGTGTAGCAATTAGCTCCATATAAAATGCTAAATATAACATATGTCAACATCATTATATGACTAAATTCCACATTAGATCACGATCTGAAGTAAATACAAACACTTGCTGGTTGTTTAAAGTGAGATTTGATTTAAAGTGTAATATTAATCTTTTATATTGTGTTATGTAGCTTGATGCTAATTGTTGTCCTGCACGTGAGTGTACTCAGGCAGTTCAACACACGCACTGTTTGAGCGACCGAGTCCGGTTCCATACCGAGATAAGAGATCCTCTGCCCTGGGACGAGTTTGCTCTTGTCCCAGTTGACCCAAAGACCCAACTGGCTGAAGTGAGCTAACACCATGTCCTTGTGTTTGCAAAACTGTTCTCACAAGCTGGCCAGAAAGAGACAGTCGTTGAGGTAGTTGAGGATGCGAACGCCCTGTTCCTTAAACGGAACAATGGATAAGGGGTTAAAACTTTTCCATCCTGTGTACTTGAATTGAGCTGTATGTAGCTATAAAGCTCTACGGTATGGCATACTGGATTAAAGTGTATAAACTATGACATTAAGTGAAATTTTTACATTGTTGCATAGTTGAAATAATTTAAATATTTTAAATGTGAAATATTTTTAATAGTCAGTGAAATATTTTTCAATGTTTATTAAACTTTGTGAAACACCTTTGCTGAAGCATTGTCTGTTTTCTTGCAGGTTTTTTTTTTTTTTTTTTTTAGCCTTAAAATGTCTTAAGTTTTACAATATTAAGCCTTAACGGTCAAATAGTTAATAATTTAACTGATGAGGTCTTAATTACAACAATAAACGTTAACATGTTGTTTATCTTATGTCTAGAGAGAAAGCCATTTTACCAGTCCACTTTCTGTAGAATAAAGTGCCAGTCAGATGCATTACAGTAGCTGCTTTCTTTCTAAACAAAAGGAAACAAACTTACATGGTTCATGCAATAATGTGTTAAATTACCCACCATATTCCTACCTAAATTTAACATCTGCACTCGACAACATATTTAGCACTGCGTTTTATGCTTAACTTGAACAAGAAAAAATAATATTCATTCTAAAATATGAAATAACTGTTAACACAGTTACAGCACTAATTTTATGTTTTGAAACAAATTATAAATAAACTGTTTGTGTTTCTTGAAAATTATTGCTTTAATTAATGGTTTGTCAGATAGAACCTTATAATTTCAAGCAAAAAGGTTTGTTTTATATGGGCGTGCCAGAATGAAGCCACTAGCAACAGGTGAACTCCTGACAAACTGGAGCTAGAGGCATGAGAGGGAACAGTGGGTCGACTCTGATAAGGTGAACAGCTCCACTTACGCTCTGTAGTACCTCTGCCAGATCAACTCCCCCACTAGGGGTGGAGTCTCCATTACCCGGGCCTTAGACTCTACCTTGACAGGGTGTCTGCTCCCTGTTTAAGTGCCCTGGAATATAGACTGCCCCCAGATGAGAGCAGTCTGCTTTGAGCCCAGAGCAGGATCTGCCTGCCTGAACAGGGGGCATTAACACAGTTCACCCTGGTGATTTATGTAAGAGACTACTGATGTGTTGTCTATCTGCAACAACACATGGTAACCTCTCAGATCTGGGATGAAGGACCTCAGAGCTGTAGCTATACAGCCTTCATATCTAGGCAATTCATGTGCCAAAAGAGTGCCAAAAATGTGGAATGGGCAACTATCCAAGATCACTTCCCAACCCCTTTAGGGAGGCATCTGGGGTGACTTGTGACAACAGCATGCCACCAATGTGGGTGCCCCAAGGTAAGAAACTAAGTACCAAGAGTTTGAAGACCTCTGCATGTAAACCTTATCTTTTTTAGATGGTTGCACAATGGGTGGTGCTTCTGAGTCACAACTGAAATGCTCTTATGTACAGCAGCCCCAAAGGTATCATGTTGGTGGCAGCCGCCATAAGACCCAACAGCCTCTGGTATTCGCTGACAGGGATCTCCTGACATAGCCTGGACTCGACCCTGAGCAGGAGACAAGTGTGCCTACATGGAGATTGAGTCCAACACCACCCTGAGATAAGTTGTTCTCTGACACTCTTTTTGATGTTCAGTCACAACCCCAAGTACTTCAGATGAGTGTGGACGACATCTTGATGCCAAATTGCTAACTCCTGGGACTGGGCTAGTTTGAGAGTTATCAATATAATTGAGTACATGAATGCCTTGGACAAAACAAGAGCCAGGGCATCGTCCATGTACTTCAAAATCGTGTTGTCACAAAAAGCGTTCGCATCTTGAACTTGTAAGTCTGCAGAGTACTGTTCAGAGCTCACAGATCTAGAACTGGATGCAACCTCCCGTCCTTCTTGGGAAGAAAGTAACGGCTGTTAAAACCTGATTCTCTTGAGGGAAGAGGAAAATATTCTATGGTCCCTTTGGCCAAAAGAGAATCCAACTCCTCAGTTAGTAATGGAATCTGTTCTTCACGGTGGGAAGCACACCACTGAAGCGAGGAGGCTGAAACCTGAACTGAATTCTGTAACCATTCTCTACGGCACGTAAGACTGACTGGGAGACATTAGGCAGAAGTGTCCAGTTCTGACGAGGGGGATACAGGCCACCACACTGTCCTTCTGCTCCTCCTAGGGCTGCAAGATTAATAGCAATTAACACAAAATCATGCTTAAACCAATCTGGCTTAGTGCGATTATGAAATTGCAAAGGCTGTGATTTATTTTTAATGCACAACTTGTCAGTGATGCACGGCTCTGTGATCAGTAGTAAAGACTCCATCTGAAAGCAGTGCAAGATTCTTTCCAAACATGAGAAGCATTTTATGAACCTCTTGTCCAAAAAGAGTGTTTGAAATAACATCCTTCTGTGAAATGATGTGGCTTCTTACACAGAAATAATAATATTATTTCATAGTATTCTGTACAGTGATGGCTATGTCGATTAACAATGCATTATAAATATACCTAACGTATATCATAAAAATACCCAAGGCTTTAAGAACTCAGATAAAACTATATATTGTCGTACTCCTGTGTTTATTAGTCATGTTTAATCAATCAAAGCGTTTCAATGTTCTGTTTATTCAGCTACAGTGATAGTATGATGCCCATAGGGATTTTCTGGAACGACATGCGTCATCACACTTCTGTGTGGCATATTTAAAGTTTCTGCGTGAGAGCGTCCTCTGGCTTTTAGATGGAGCAGCATTTACTACTGCATTTAGCCGTGTTTCACTGACAAAAAAAAAAAAAAAAATTGCAGCCTTCGGCTAATTTTCGAAAAATCCCTTTTTCCTGGAGGAGCTAAGGCCTGGCCAGGGCTGGCTTGAGGCCTACGACACCTGGCTCTGGCAAGAGAGGAAATGCCAGAACGCGTTGATTGTTTGGTCACCTGAACTGCAATAAATGCGTAGCTGAATAGACCAGGTGGCGAAACCGGGCCATCCAGTAGAAAGGACCTTTCTTTTTCCTTAATGCCAGAGAGGTTGAACCACAGATGCCTCTCTGTGGCAACCATAGTAGCCATCGAACAGCCAATGGAGAGTGCCATCTTTAAGATCCAAATCTTTGGCCAGATCGTTCCTTAACCAAATCAAAATCAATTCCCTCTCCAGAGTCCAGTTCTTTCAGGTTTCTTGGAGCCTGTTTATAGTAACATTAAAATATTTACATTTATTTTAAAATGTAAAAAATAATAAATTAAATTAAATACAATGATTGTGGTTCTCAAATGTTTTTGGTCATGCCCCACCACTGAATACCAAATTAATTTGTTATTAATGAACAATATAAAATCACTGGCTGCAGCCCGATAGCGTCTTTTGAGCCCTATTGTGGAAAAAAACAACATACTCTGGAGCGATATGAGAGTGTGTAGATGATGAAACAATGTTCAGTTTAAAACAAATTATCTGTGTGGAAGGTGTGACATGGTTGGACAGACCAAATATAGATATGTGAATAGATGATTTCTCTCTCACACACACTATGACATTCTAAATAAAATGGGTATGTCCCTTTTGGTCATAATGAAGTCTAATGTAAAATCTGCAAAGACAGAAACACTGCCATACATGGTTCCTGACCATCAAACTGCATTGTCCTTGTGTCAGTGAATCACATTCACATTCTGGTAGAATGGCACTTGGAACTTTCATGACTGATGTCAGTTTTAAGAGGCCTGGAGCATCTCTTGTCATTATTTCCAGAGGTGAATCTTCTGGCTTTCAGAGCTCAATCTCTCACCACACAAATCAAACTGCTAAGGGAAAAAGAGTTGCTAAAATTGGAGCTCAGTAGAGGCTTGACAGTGAAAACGTCAGGTTCACATTTCAAGTAAGTAAATCTGGTGTGTCTTTGTTGACGCCTGGATCTGACTGTGTTCAGCATTTTGATTTAAGGCCTATTCACACCAAATGCGAAAATGTGAAAAGAATCACAGACCAAAGGTCTACTGACATGAAGACCAGAACCTAATTCTCCTCTCCTGAACAATAAGTGGCTATAATCAACATACAGATTTAATCATGCACTCTCAGAGTGATTCAAACTTAATTTTATGAAGCAATGAAAATACTTTTTGTGCGCAAAAACAAAACAAAAATAATGACTTTATTCAACAAGATCTTCCCTTCTGTTTCATTCTCCTACACTGTTTATGTCCAGTGCTTCCAGGCTCTACGTTAGAACACCAAGTTATTATTGGCTAGCTCCTGCGTCAGCATCACATGTGTGCGTTGTGCAACTTTTTGTTTTGTATTTTTGTTTTTAAACCACTGCAGTCACATAGACTATTTTAACAATGTCTTTAGTGGTTTAAATGCTGTCTATTGAGAAACCAGAAAACTCTCGGATTTCATCAAAAATATCTTAATTTTTGTTCCAAAGATGAACGAAGGTCTTGCGGGAGTGGAACGACATGAGGGTGAGTAATTAATAACTGCATGCAGAAATATTTTTTGCTTTTTGTGGTCTGATAGTAATCAATAATAGAAGTAGTCTAAATATTAAAACGTACATATATTTACACGTATACAGTGGGTATGGAAAGTATTCAGACCCCCTTAAATTTTTCACTCTTTGTTATATTGCAGCCATTTGCTAAAATCATTTAAGTTCACTTTTTTTCCTCATTAATGTACACACAGCACCCCATATTGACAGAAAAACACAGAATTGTTGACATTTTTGCAGATTTATTAAAAAAGAAAAACTGAAATATCACATGGTCCTAAGTATTCAGACCCTTTGCTGTCCATTTCTTCTGATCATCCTTGAGATGGTTCTACACCTTCATTTGAGTCCAGTTGTGTTTGATTATACTGATTGGACTTGATTAGGAAAGCCACACACCTGTCTATATAAGACCTTACAGCTCACAGTGCATGTCAGAGCAAATGAGAATCATGAGGTCAAAGGAACTGCCTGAAGAGCTCAAGAGACAGAATTGTGGAAAGGCACAGATCTAGCCAAGGTTACAAAAAAATTGTTTTAGTACAACTGTTTCTGTTGAAAAAAAAAAAAAAAAAAAAAAACACTTACAATGAATACTGTTTTAGTGTAAATATGCATTTATTTTTATTACAAATGATATGGTCATATATTGTATAATGTATGTAATGATCCTGCACTGAGTTTCTGTCTGTGTTTACCCATATTCTTTTCAACCCATTCTGGACTCATTTTCAAGCTAAAATTATTGTTAGAAATTAGGGCTGGACGATTTAGCAAAAAAAAATATATATATACATAAATAGAGAGAGAGAGAGAGATTTTCAGATCAATCGACCAATTCACAATTTCGATTTTTTTTTATTTATTTTTTTTATGTTTAACTAGTCAACTTAAAAACGTAACTACAATATGATTCAAGTAACATTCTCTTTATTAACCATCTGGTTAAAGTTCTATTCCAAGTGCAGCACACCTAAAGTGATCAACATGGTGTAAATGTAAAACAAATAACTTGTTATTTGTTAAATATCTTTGCAGAAAATAGGCATTAAATACGAAGGCAAATTTTGTACAAACTTGTCTTAAACATCCAATATACTCAGAAATAATTTAAAATAAGAAAAATGCTCAATATATTTCTTAGCCAAAAAAGTAATAGCAATAAATAACACCAGTATAACAGCAAATGCTTTGTAAAAACAGAAAATAACAGCACCATTCATTTCCCAATATGACAATGCCAGACCACATACTGATCAGTTACAACATCATGGCTGCGTTCATTATGTGTGTCTGATATGAATAAATGTCAGCAAATTATATTTGAATTCACTGTTATTGCTGCTTCCACTGATGTCTGACATCAGTGTGTATTTTATAAACTGTAAATGTATTGTTTTAATGGATAATAATAATTATCCATTTAATAATAATTTAAATGTCTGAAACCTTAAAAGAAACATTATGTGGCTGAAATCACTGCATAGTTGTGATATATGACAAGAGCCCACAGCCAAAGCACGAAAGCACAGTTTGAATCTGGCAGTTATGTTACGTCGCTGAGCGTTCGAAATCCCATATGTGGGTCCGTACCGCTCAAAGGGTTAAAGCAGATTTTAGGTTGGTTAATATTAGCCATCAATCACTCCCTCTCACTGCGCTTCATTGTAAAATATAAAGAGCTGAAGAGAGAAGATGAAAAGAACCGTTACACACGACTTAACATTAACACTTAAGTTTTTATATTTAAAACATATGATACAGTTAAGCAACATTACAGGACCAAGAGTACAGTTTTCCTGAATATCCTGACTAAAGCATCACGATTAAAAATGTAACTGATTTCATACAACAGGTTACATTTTAGATGCAATAGTGACTGTTTTTGACCTGTTTCAGCAGCGAAAATAGTTTCAAACAAAGATCACAGCAGAACCATCACACATTTCATGACAACACAATCGTGTTTTCTTTCATTACTGAATGATTTAGCATTTCATGACCTCAAGACTAGATTATTGTAACGCTCTACTGGGTGGTTGTTCTGCTCGGCTTTTAAACAAACTACAGTTGGTCCAAAATGCGGCAGCTAGAGTTCTTACTAGAACCAGAAAGTATGACCATATTAGCCCAGTTCTGTCAACATTACATTGGCTCCCTATTAAACATCGTATAGATTTTAAAATCTTGCTACTTACTTACAAAGCTCTAAATGGTTTAGCTCCCCAGTACCTAAGTGAGCTCTTAATGCATTATAGTCCTTCACGTTTATTGATAATACCCAGAATATCAAAATCAACTGAAGGCGGCAGATCCTTTTCCTATTTAGCACCTAAGCTCTGGAACAATCTTCCTAGCATTGTTCGGGAAGCAGACACACTCTGTCAGTTTAAATCTAGACTAAAAACACATCTCTTTGCTCTTGCATACACATAACACATTATCAATACATTAACATTTTTCAAATCCGTTAAAGGATTGTTACGCTGCAATAATTAGGTCGGCCGGAACATTTCCTATAACACTAGATATACCTGTACATCAGAATAAGAATGGCATCTACGCTAATATCTTTCTCTCTGCTTATCCTGAGGTTTGCCGGGTGCTGGATCCAGGCCGTATCCAGATCAGATGGAGAACCTGTGTCTGGACCTGACTACAACGTAGCCCAGGAGACAATGGGCCTAAAGATCCAGTTCTGGCTGCATCTATAATTCAGATTTTTAATCCCCGTATCCGCTTACATATATCTATTTTTAATCTCTATAATAAAAATGTATAATTCAGATTTTGATCTCCATATCCATTTACATATATTATATATATATATATATATATATATATCTTCCAAGGGGTTTTTTCCCTCCTAGGACTTTTTTTCCCAGTGTTAGCACGCTGGGTTTTTCTCCTAGGGGTTTTTTTCCACCCCTGGGAGTCAGCCAACATTGGCTTAATGTAGCACCATCTTGTATATGTTACATATTACCACGCTTGTTTGTACAGCTTATTTTTAACCACTTCCCTTTTTTTCTGTGCTTCTGATATGTAAAGCTGCGTTGAAACAATTACCAATTGTAAAAGCGCTATATAAATAAATTTGACTTGACTTGACTTTTAAACAAACCGGTTGAGTCAAATAATCTATGACCTATTCATAAACAACTATGTCATTATTGAATGAATCACCTGTTCGAACGAATCGTTTCAATGAATGACTCAATTACTCACTCATTAAGACGGTCACCTGCCACCACCTACTGGCGGTTTAGTTTCATGTTTAAAAGTAATCATTCTTTCCAACATTTCTTATTTGTATAATTAAAAAAATAAAAATAAAACAATCTCATAACATTATTTAATGCAGTTGTAATTTCATTTAATTTGATTGGTAACAGCCCTATAGTATCTTATTAATCTAACTGCATTTATTGATCAAATTTAAGAATTTAAAAGGAAAGATGAAGCATTTAATAAGATTAGGGGGAAAAGCCCTGTATAAAGGTTAAAAAAATGCCCTCGGCTAAATACCACAAATATGCAGATTTAGATGTCAAAGCTCAGTGAACACGGATGAGAATATTGCTTCAGTAAATTATATTTACAACACAAAAATCCTATTTTTTCCAGACAAGCAACTTTTTTATTTGGACAAGCGAATGACAAGGCTTTTTAGTTGTGGTACTCCTAAATTTTTGCTAAACTTTTTGAAGTTGGGAGCACCAGTGCTACCGAGTAAAAATGTTAATTTCAAGCCCTGTCTATCCTTGTTTTTGTGACAAAATGTGCCCAATATCCAAAGTCAAGTGCATATAATATTATAAATATCAACTTTAATCATTAGTTTGCTACAGTGACCATTTCCTGGATAACCTTAGCTCAAATAGAATTAGGAAGCTATTGCTTTTAAGGATGGTTGAAATATCCGAAAGACCGATTTGTAAAATTTGATTTAAATCTGTCACTGTGGGTGACTGATTATAAGATGCATGTTATCAAACACTGCCATTGTTGTTGTTTATGTGTCTGATAAAGCATGGCCTCAAATAATGCACTTGTGATGAGAGAATTAACATTAGAAAGATTTTTAATTCATTCTAATGCAATATAAACATTTTATTCATGTGTATAAACCAACCTGATCTCATGAGAAAATGTAACTATTACGAGGTGGTGATTTTTTTTTTTTTTTTTTTTTTTTTTTAAGCATGAATGTCAGCCCCTAACAAAATGTTACCGTCAGTGGTGCTGGTGCATAGCAGATCATATGAAAACTGAAAATATAATTCATTTGAATCATAAAATAAAAAATCATAAAATAGGTTATCAATTGTCATGAGACTGTGTTGGTAAAACCTATACATTTTATTTTATATTTTATAAAGTTTTGTGTGTATTATAATAAAAATATATTGTCTTGCCTAAAGGCATTGTTTTGTTTTTAGGTGTCTGGATAAAATGTAGCACCATGAAGGATATGCAATGATAAGCAATGTTGCCAAGGAAATGTCAAGAAGATGCACCTGCCAGGGTACTCCAAACGTCAAGCACAGTAAATGTGATGCCCACTAAAGGCTCTAATGCTATCATCAATTTCTTTTAGCACAAACTAGACAAGCATTTGAAAAACTGTATTAAAAAAGTAATAAAAGAATTAACTTATAATGCATTATATATAAAGTCAGCGGAAGTGTTATCCTTTTTTACACTAAATTAAAAGCACACATTTTAAAGTATTTTAATGCATTATTTATGTCTCATAAATTATTGTAATCACAGTTATAATACATTACTTATCTATTAATTGTTCCACCTTAGTATTAAAACACATGACAAACAACTGTCACAGTTAAGCTGCAGCAGAAGGGCACACAGGAAGAACTGATTAAACACAGAGGCGAAACAAAGCAATACACAACATATACAATGGACAAAGGAACCAAGGAAAAACAAGGGCTTAAATACACAAGGAAAGCTAATCAACGGAAACACTAGAGTATGGGGTCACAACAACAGATCATATACCTTTGGCCCTCACAATTAACATTGAAGAATTACCATCTACAGTCAGCAATGACAATGCTACCAGTGGTAATGTGAGTACTAAATTAAACTGGTGAACTCTGTCTGAAGAGGATCTTTTGGCTTATTATACTAATACAGACCATTATCTAAGTAATGTTTATCTGCCCAGAGAAGCTATTATGTGTAAGGATGTCAACTGTCAGATTGAGGAGCACAAGAGTAATCTATGTGTCATGTATGATGATGTTGTGGCTGCTCTGTTGGAGGGTGGTAAACCTCTTCAAAAACACAGGAGAAACAGGGCCTATAATATTAGACCAGGATGGAATGAGCATGTAGCACCATATCACACTGAAGCTCGGGAAGCTTACAAGCTTTGGGCCATGGCTGGGAAACCTAGGCTGGGCCCTGAGCTTGAGAATAAAAAGCTTGCCAATGCTAGATATAAGTATGCTGTTCGTTTTATATCTAGAAATGAGCAAGCCATGAGGGCTGACTCTATGGCCAGTAAAATGATGAGCAACAATATCACTGATTTTTGGAAGGAGATGAGGTCCCTCAATAACTGTAAATCTTCCCTTCCTTGTACTGTTGAAGGAGTCTCTGGAGAAGATAATGTTGTTGAAATATGGAGACAGCATTATAGCTCCCTTTTTAATTATTTAAAACATGATCCATATGTGGAGGACTCTGCTATTAGCAATGAATCAATAAGTATTCTGACGCATGAGGTACTTGGTGCCATATGGAAATTACCTAACAATAAAGCATGTGGTATGGATTCAATAACTGCAGAGCATCTGAAAAATGCTAGTCTTAGGCTTGTTTCCCTCTTAGCAATCAACTTTACTGGTTTGTTGATCCATGGCATACTTCCAGATTCAATGTTATCTATTCTGCTTGTCCCAGTTATTAAGGACAAAGCTGGAAAAGTTGGCTGCCTGGATAACTATAGACCTATAGCATTGGCCAGTATTTTATCCAAGGTAATGGAAAGAATCCTCCTTGATAGAGTGAGTGGGTATATCTCTTCCCTGGATAATCAGTTTGGATTTAAGCCCAACCATGGCACAGACATGTGTATTTATACTCTCAAGGAAATAGTGAATTTGTATAAGTCAAAAAAATTCCACTGTTCTCATGTGTTTTATTGATGCCTCCAAAGCATTTGATTGAGTGAATCATAAACAGCTTTTTATTAAGTTAAAACAAAGGGGAGTCCCTGGGTATATTGTGAGGGTTCTTGCCTATTGGTATGCCCACCAGCAGATGCATATCAAATGGGGGGGTAGTATATCTGTCCCCTTTAGAGTATCCAATGGTGTTAGGCAGGGAGGTATCTTGTCCCCTGTTTTATTTAACTTATATATGGATGAATTGTCAAGGAGACTTAATGGATGTAACACTGGCTGTTTGATTGGTGGCATGCTGGTGAATCATCTTATGTATGCAGATGACCTTGTTACTTTTAGTCCGAGTAGTGCTGGGCAGCAGGAGCTTCTTAATATATGCTCTGATTATGGGGTGGAATTTGATATAAAATACAATTCCAGCAAAAGTGCTGTTTTAATATGCAGAACGAAACAGGATAAATTGCTTAATTTTCCTGTGTTCATGCTAGCTAATAATTGCCTTGAGGTCTGTAAAAAGATTAAATACCTTGGTCATTGTATTGCAGATGATATGAATGATGATGATGACATATACAGACATTGTTATAAGTTATATGCACAGGCAAACACCATAGCACGTAAGTTTAGTTACTGTTCTACTCGAGTTAAAGTGGCTCTGTTTAAAGCTTACTGTACACCACTCTATACAGCCCATCTGTGGTCTTCTTACAAAAAATCTAGCATGCAGAAGTTACACGTTGCCTACAATGATGCAATGAGAATTTTACTCAAGGTTCCCAGAGGAGGGAGTGCTAGTCAGATGTTTGTATCTGTAGGAGTAACCACACTGAAAGCACTTTTAAGAAATTTGATGTTTAAATTTATGCAACGTCTGGATGAGTCAACTAACAGTATCATGGTGGCACTCTCAAATCCCTTAGTGAGTTGCTACAGGTACACATCCAGTCTGAGAGTGCATTGGCTGAAATGTCTGTATGTATTTTAATTATTGTATTTGCTTTTTTCTTACTGTATGTCTGTTTGTTTTTATCTGTCCTGTCTTGTGTGGCTTTTGGACATGAGTCTGGCAAATAAAAATTGATTGATTGATTGACTAGAGCTGCATCCGAAATCGTACACTCTCTTGTGAAGGTACTCACTTTGAATAAGTATTTACTTATCGACTGCTAAAAAAGTATGTTCTACACTATGAATGTAATTCGGACGTACTATATCCACCATGCTGTCTTTATCATGTGACCTACCAGCGTCAGTTACGTCACGTCACTGCCATTCACAAATCCTCTCCCGTGGTCTCATGGGATAGTAAAGTGTCCATCGTATGCACATAATCACGCCGGAAGTAGTAGGTCATCCAGGTACTTTTTTATGAGTACTGTGAATTCGGACATTCTTTTGTCACATACTGTCTTTCACTTTCAGATGCAACAAGAATCTGCAAATATTATAATACGTTTTAACTTTGGTTAGAAGGTGCATTATAACATAAATTAAGAATACTTTTATAATGCATTATACATAAAGTCTTTAAGTAAAGTGTTACCAAAAATCTGAAAATGAATAGTTGCACGTGGCCGCCATGTTGGATTTTTGATCAGCAAGTGTACGCATATACACTTCCGGTTTCGTTTTATGCTGGTGCAGAGTGCCGGAGAAAGCCGAAAATTACCTCTTATAGTTGTTTATAGAATCTGTTATATCACATAAAATTAAGATATATAGTACAATCACATGAGCCAATGGCATTTAAATGCATGCATGCGTGAGTTAGATTAACAAACTCATGGTGCATACGCATATACAATGACAATAATGCCTGTAAATATACAACTACGATTAGAGTTGTCTGCATAAAATGCCTTCACTTACCTACATCAAGTGCTCCATCAATATGATCACAACATATTTTACGATTTCTTTGCATCAATTACCTTTTTAGATTAAAACAATGGCTGTGAAAAAATTGCGATTAATTTACATTTTTAACTGTAGCACAAACAGTTTAATATAGGCTAGGTACGTTTTTTTTTTTTTTTTTTTTTACTTGAGGTAATAGCTTGAGGTAATAGGCAGATAGCTAATGATTTATGCAACAGATGCTCTTTACTCGTCTTACTTGAACTAAATAAATGCAGAATTAATAGAACAGCACAGCACAGGGGAAATACAAACACTGAAACTTATGCATTTAAATTACATTGGCTACTAAATAATATAGTTAGCGATAATAATGTTTCCAAATAAAGTTACTTAAGCATACACTGAGTCCATATCATATTCCCATGTTTATTTATCTCTCTGATGAGGAATGATGCTTCGGTTGACAATAGCAAACATTAGATCTTCACGAAGGTCGAGTGATGTTCCACACAGAAAGAGAAGGCAGTTTTTGAGCCATTTAGTCCCCCAGCTTTCAGAACAAAATTGGATAAAGAGATCCCTGTGGATCACCGCTGAGCCTGAACCGCATAATCAACAGGAAAAAACATTGAAAGTCAAAGATTGCGTATCTCTGCGTATCTCATTGAATTACCACACAGAGGTAACGTTACACAATAATATAACAAGGATGTTTTCTTTTGTCTCTGATAGACCACCATCTTCTCTTAAATTAAAAAAAAAAAAAAAATTATATCTAGCCAAGTTTCATATTTAAAGGGATAGTTCACCCAAAAATGGAAATTTGATGTTTATCTGCTTACCCCCAGCGCATCCAAGATGTACAGGTGACTTTGTTTTTTCAGTAGAACACAAATGATGATTTTTAACTCCAACCGTTGTAGTCTGTCAGTCTTATAATGCAGGCAATGGTAACAAAATCTATGAGAGTAAAAAAAAACATGCACAGACAAATCCAAATTAAACCCTACAGCTCGTGGTGATACATTGATGTCCTAAGACACGAAACAATCAGCTTGTGAGAGAAACCGAAAAGTATTTATATCATTTTTTTACCTCTAGTGCATCACTATGTCCAACTGCCTTGAGCGCACACATGGCATCCGGTGCTTGAGGTGTGTAAATGCTCTGGCGTAGTTTACACAAGCACTGGATAATTGCTGTTTGGCTGGATATCAACACACCCATTAACGTACTAAAGTTGTTGAGGGTCTGCAGCGATCATTTTTCCCCTGATGATTTTACACTCCCAGGAGAGGATTACATACGACTTAAACCATCAGCTGTGCCTATGGTTTTTCCACATCCAACTGAGGTATGTGAACAAGATTTTTTTGTATGTGTCCTTTTTATTTGTAAAGCTGCCCTTATGAAAAGTAACAAAATAAAATGAAGTTTTGATGTAATACAACCATGTTTTTTTGTGGTTTACTTCCATTTGTATAACAACTGTTGTACTACAGGCACCAAGTTTAAACTACGCCAGAGCACGTACACACCGTACGCACCGAATGCCGCGTGTGCGCTCAAGGCAGTTCAACATAGAGGTAAAAAATGATATAAATACTGTTCAGTTTTTCGCACAAACCAATCTTTTCATGTCTTAGGACATCAATGTGTCGTCACGAGCCGCAGGGTTTAATTTGGATTTGTCTGTGCATGTTTTTTTACTCTCATAGATTTTGTTACCATTGCCATGCATTATACGACTGACATCATTTGTGTTCTACTGAAGAAAGAAAGTCTCCTACATCTTGGATGCCCTGGGGGTGTCACAAATCCTGTCAGTTCTCCGGACTACATTTCCCATCAACCCCCCCTGCCAGTCACACGCTCACACTCCCCTCCAATCATCATCAGCCACATACACCTTAAGCACACTCCCTGGACTATATAAGACTCTCACACACACCACCCATTTGCGAAGTCTTGTTTACCCTGTGTGACATTTCTGAGCGTTTCCCTGTGTTTATTGTCTGCCTGTTTATCGTTACCGATCCTGCCTGTTTCCTGTTTATCGACCCGTTGCTGCCTGTCCTAACCCTTGCTTTGTATACCGACCTGTGAGTGATATCTGCCTGTCCTGATCATTGCCTGTTCCTTGACCACGATTCTGCCTGTTCCTTGCTGTTCCTGTTTGCTCCTGTTTGACCCTGCCTGTACGACCACTCTCACTTTAATAAATGCTGCACATGGATCTCTGCCTCAGTCCCGATTCGTTACAGAAGACTTCGCCAACACCACGATCCAGCAGCTTTCCCGGAGGATCTCTACACGGTATGGACATTAATCAATTGTTGTTGTGGAGTACGCAGGGCACAAGATCACTGGAGGATTACATCACAGAATACCTGAACATTGCATATTATTCAGATCTGCCTGACTGTGCACTTATTGACTTTTTCTGCGATGGTGTCAACCAACCACTCAAAGAACAATTAATTCGTGAGGGACCCCGTTCTTCTCTTAGTCATTTCCTGGACTATGTGTTATTGACTGTTGGTTCTCCGTTTACCGTGGGGGTCGCGGAGGAATGCGACACCGAGATAAACCACGTAATGGCCGCTGCGCCAAAGGACATTCACAAAATGGCGGCTACCACCATAACAACACCGAGCCACATCTCCGCTGATCGCCCAGAGCCACGTCAAGCCTTCGCAGATCGCCCAGAGCAACGTCACGTCTCCGCTGATCGCTCAGAGCAACGTCACGTCTCTGGATCAGTCAGAAAGCAGCTAGGATTGCGTTCCAGTGTGGCTGATCCACCACTGATTTCAGCGCGAGCGGCTGGCATTCCCAAGCATCAACCGGCCGCTTCGCACTCAAGCCCGGCGGTCGCTTCGCACTCAAGCCCACCGGCCGCTTCGCACTCAAGCCCGCCGGCCGCTTCGCTCTCAAGCCAGCCGGTCGCTCCGCTCTCAAGCCAACCGGTCGCTTCGCTCTCAAGCCAGCCTGCCGCTTCGCTCTCAAACCTGCCGGTTGCTACGCTCTCAAGCTCGCCGGTTTTAACGCTCTCAAGCTCGCCGGTTTCAACGCTCTCAAACACGCCGGTTTCAACGCTCTCAAGCTCGCCGGTTTCAACGCTCTCAAGCTCGCCGGTTTCAACGCTCTCAAGCTCGCCGGTTGCCATGGACTCTTGTTCGCCGATTGCAGTGGATTTATGCACCCTGGACGCGATGGACCAAATGGCTGCTTTGCCAGTGCCCACGGGCAAGATGGCCGCCCCTGCGGTGCTCAAGGATGCAGGGGTTGTTCCAGCCATTGAGTCCGCTTCAGCCAGTGAGTCTGCTCCAGAAACCGCTCCAGTCGGTGAACCATCGCCTCATCCTCGGAAGAGGAGGAGGAGGAGGAGGAGGAAGGCTCCATCTGTTCTTCCCCCTCTTACGTCCAAACGTCTTGTCCTGCCGGCGCCACCTGTGCTTCTTGCCCTGCCGGCGCCACCTGTGCTTCTTGCCCTGCCGGCGCCACCCACGCTTCTAGCCCTGCCGGCGCCATCCAAGCTTCCAGCCCTGCCAGCGCCACCCAAGCTTCCAGCCCTGCCAGCGCCACCCAAGCTCCCAGCCCTGCCAGCTCCATCCAGGCTCCTAGCCCTGCCAGCGCCATCCAAGCTTCCAGCCCTGCCAGCGCCACTCAGGCGTCTTGCCCTGCTGGCTGCACCCACACGCCTGGCCCTGCCAGCGCCACCCGAACTCCTTGCCCATGAACCTGCGACGGGCCCCGCTGAAATCCCCAAGAACTTTTTGGGGGGGGGCAGTGTACCTGAGGGTGGGGAGCTTGTGGGTGGGAACCCTGCTCAATCATGGCCATTTATAGACTGTAGCCCACTTGGGCCATGTATTGTCTCTTTGCTGTGGCCGTCCAAGCCGCCTGACCTGCCGTGGCCGTCCGAGCCTCCTGACCCTCCGTGGCCGTCCAAGCCGCCTGACCTGCCGTGGCCGTCCGAGCCGCCTGACCTGCCGTGGCCGTCCGAGCCGCCTGACCTGCCGTGGCCGTCCGAACCGCCTAACCTGCTGTGGTTGCCCAAGCCACCTGACCTGCCGTGGTTGCCCGAACCATCTGACCCGCCGTGGCTTCCTGACACTCCTGACCTGCCGTGGCTGCCCGAGCCACCTGACCCGCCGTGGCTTCCTGACACTCCTGACCTGCCGTGGCTGCCCGAGCCATCTGACCAGCCGTGGCTTCCTGATCCGCCGTGGCCGCCCGAGGCTCCTGACCCGCCGTGGCTGCCCGAGGCTCATAGTGTAGAACATACTTTTTTAGCAGTCGATAAGTAAATACTTATTCAAAGTGAGTACCTTCACAAGAGAGTGTACGATTTCGGATGCAGCTCTAGTCAATCAATCAATCAATTTTTATTTGCCAGACTCATGTCCAAAAGCCACACAAGACAGGACAGATAAAAACAAACAGACATACAGTAAGAAAAATAGGCAGATAGCTAATGATTTATGCAACAGATGCTCTTTACTCGTCTTACTTGAACTAAATAAATGCAGAATTAATAGAACAGCACAGCACAGGGGAAATACAAACACTGAAACTTATGCATTTAAATTACATTGGCTACTAAATAATATAGTTAGCGATAATAATGTTTCCAAATAAAGTTACTTAAGCATACACTGAGTCCATATCATATTCCCATGTTTATTTATCTCTCTGATGAGGAATGATGCTTCGGTTGACAATAGCAAACATTAGATCTTCACGAAGGTCGAGTGATGTTCCACACAGAAAGAGAAGGCAGTTTTTGAGCCATTTAGTCCCCCAGCTTTCAGAACAAAATTGGATAAAGAGATCCCTGTGGATCACCGCTGAGCCTGAACCGCATAATCAACAGGAAAAAACATTGAAAGTCAAAGATTGCGTATCTCTGCGTATCTCATTGAATTACCACACAGAGGTAACGTTACACAATAATATAACAAGGATGTTTTCTTTTGTCTCTGATAGACCACCATCTTCTCTTAAATTAAAAAAAAAAAAAAAATTATATCTAGCCAAGTTTCATATTTAAAGGGATAGTTCACCCAAAAATGGAAATTTGATGTTTATCTGCTTATCCCCAGCGCATCCAAGATGTACAGGTGACTTTGTTTTTTCAGTAGAACACAAATGATGATTTTTAACTCCAACCGTTGTAGTCTGTCAGTCTTATAATGCAGGCAATGGTAACAAAATCTATGAGAGTAAAAAAAAACATGCACAGACAAATCCAAATTAAACCCTACAGCTTGTGGTGATACATTGATGTCCTAAGACACGAAACAATCAGCTTGTGAGAGAAACCGAACAGTATTTATATCATTTTTTTACCTCTAGTGCACCACTATGTCCAACTGCCTTGAGCGCGCACATGGCATCCGGTGCTTGAGGTGTGTAAATGCTCTGGCGTAGTTTACACAAGCACTGGATAATTGCTGTTTGGCTGGATATCAACACACCCATTAACGTACTAAAGTTGTTGAGGGTCTGCAGCGATCATTTTTCCCCTGATGATTTTACACTCCCAGGAGAGGATTACATACGACTTAAACCATCAGCTGTGCCTATGGTTTTTCCACATCCAACTGAGGTATGTGAACAAGATTTTTTTGTATGTGTCCTTTTTATTTGTAAAGCTGCCCTTATGAAAAGTAACAAAATAAAATGAAGTTTTGATGTAATACAACCATGTTTTTTTGTGGTTTACTTCCATTTGTATAACAACTGTTGTACTACAGGCACCAAGTTTAAACTACGCCAGAGCACGTACACACCGTACGCACCGAATGCCGCGTGTGCGCTCAAGGCAGTTCAACATAGAGGTAAAAAATGATATAAATACTGTTCAGTTTTTCGCACAAACCAATCTTTTCATGTCTTAGGACATCAATGTGTCGTCACGAGCCGCAGGGTTTAATTTGGATTTGTCTGTGCATGTTTTTTTACTCTCATAGATTTTGTTACCATTGCCATGCATTATACGACTGACATCATTTGTGTTCTACTGAAGAAAGAAAGTCTCCTACATCTTGGATGCCCTGGGGGTGTCACAAATCCTGTCAGTTCTCCGGACTACATTTCCCATCAACCCCCCCTGCCAGTCACACGCTCACACTCCCCTCCAATCATCATCAGCCACATACACCTTAAGCACACTCCCTGGACTATATAAGACTCTCACACACACCACCCATTTGCGAAGTCTTGTTTACCCTGTGTGACATTTCTGAGCGTTTCCCTGTGTTTATTGTCTGCCTGTTTATCGTTACCGATCCTGCCTGTTTCCTGTTTATCGACCCGTTGCTGCCTGTCCTGACCCTTGCTTTGTATACCGACCTGTGAGTGATATCTGCCTGTCCTGATCATTGCCTGTTCCTTGACCACGATTCTGCCTGTTCCTTGCTGTTCCTGTTTGCTCCTGTTTGACCCTGCCTGTACGACCACTCTCACTTTAATAAATGCTGCACATGGATCTCTGCCTCAGTCCCGATTCGTTACAGAAGACTTCGCCAACACCACGATCCAGCAGCTTTCCCGGAGGATCTCTACACGGTATGGACATTAATCAATTGTTGTTGTGGAGTACGCAGGGCACAAGATCACTGGAGGATTACATCACAGAATACCTGAACATTGCATATTATTCAGATCTGCCTGACTGTGCACTTATTGACTTTTTCTGCGATGGTGTCAACCAACCACTCAAAGAACAATTAATTCGTGAGGGACCCCGTTCTTCTCTTAGTCATTTCCTGGACTATGTGTTATTGACTGTTGGTTCTCCGTTTACCGTGGGGGTCGCGGAGGAATGCGACACCGAGATAAACCACGTAATGGCCGCTGCGCCAAAGGACATTCACAAAATGGCGGCTACCACCATAACAACACCGAGCCACATCTCCGCTGATCGCCCAGAGCCACGTCAAGCCTTCGCAGATCGCCCAGAGCAACGTCACGTCTCCGCTGATCGCTCAGAGCAACGTCACGTCTCTGGATCAGTCAGAAAGCAGCTAGGATTGCGTTCCAGTGTGGCTGATCCACCACTGATTTCAGCGCGAGCGGCTGGCATTCCCAAGCATCAACCGGCCGCTTCGCACTCAAGCCCGGCGGTCGCTTCGCACTCAAGCCCACCGGCCGCTTCGCACTCAAACCCGCCGGCCGCTTCGCTCTCAAGCCAGCCGGTCGCTCCGCTCTCAAGCCAACCGGTCGCTTCGCTCTCAAGCCAGCCGGCCGCTTCGCTCTCAAACCTGCCGGTTGCTACGCTCTCTAGCTCGCCGGTTTTAACGCTCTCAAGCTCGCCGGTTTCAACGCTCTCAAACACGCCGGTTTCAACGCTCTCAAGCTCGCCGGTTTCAACGCTCTCAAGCTCGCCGGTTTCAACGCTCTCAAGCTCGCCGGTTTCAACGCTCTCAAGCTCGCCGGTTGCCATGGACTCTTGTTCGCCGATTGCAGTGGATTTATGCACCCTGGACGCGATGGACCAAATGGCTGCTTTGCCAGTGCCCACGGGCAAGATGGCCGCCCCTGCGGTGCTCAAGGATGCAGGGGTTGTTCCAGCCATTGAGTCCGCTTCAGCCAGTGAGTCTGCTCCAGAAACCGCTCCAGTCGGTGAACCATCGCCTCATCCTCGGAAGAGGAGGAGGAGGAGGAGGAGGAAGGCTCCATCTGTTCTTCCCCCTCTTACGTCCAAACGTCTTGTCCTGCCGGCGCCACCTGTGCTTCTTGCCCTGCCGGCGCCACCTGTGCTTCTTGCCCTGCCGGCGCCACCTGTGCTTCTTGCTCTGTCGGCGCCATCCACGCTTCTAGCCCTGCCGGTGCCATCCAAGCTTCCAGCCCTGCCAGCGCCACCCAAGCTTCCAGCCCTGCCAGCTCCATCCAGGCTCCTAGCCCTGCCAGCGCCATCCAAGCTTCCAGCCCTGCCAGCGCCACTCAGGCGTCTTGCCCTGCTGGCTGCACCCACACGCCTGGCCCTGCCAGCGCCACCCGAACTCCTTGCCCATGAACCTGCGACGGGCCCCGCTGAAATCCCCAAGAACTTTTGGGGGGGGGGCAGTGTACCTGAGGGTGGGGAGCTTGTGGGTGGGAACCCTGCTCAATCATGGCCATTTATAGACTGTAGCCCACTTGGGCCATGTATTGTCTCTTTGCTGTGGCCGTCCAAGCCGCCTGACCTGCCGTGGCCGTCCGAGCCTCCTGACCCTCCGTGGCCGTCCAAGCCGCCTGACCTGCCGTGGCCGTCCGAGCCACCTGACCTGCCGTGGCCGTCCGAGCCGCCTGACCTGCCGTGGCCGTCCGAACCGCCTAACCTGCTGTGGTTGCCCAAGCCACCTGACCTGCCGTGGTTGCCCGAACCATCTGACCCGCCGTGGCTTCCTGACACTCCTGACCTGCCGTGGCTGCCCGAGCCACCTGACCCGCCGTGGCTTCCTGACACTCCTGACCTGCCGTGGCTGCCCGAGCCATCTGACCAGCCGTGGCTTCCTGATCCGCCGTGGCCGCCCGAGGCTCCTGACCCGCCGTGGCTGCCCGAGGCTCCTGACCCGCCATGGCTGCTCGTGGCACCTGACCCACCGTGGCGGCCTGAGTTCCTGGACCTGCCCTGGAGACCTCCATACCCACCTGCACATCCAGTATCTCCTGCCTGTAGGTCTCCAGGGCACCCACCCTCCCTCCCCAGTTGTGCCATCTACGGCGCGAGGACGCGCCTTCCGGGAGGGGGACATTCTGTCACAAATCCTGTCAGTTCTCCGGACTACATTTCCCATCAACCCCCCCTGCCAGTCACACGCTCACACTCCCCTCCAATCATCATCAGCCACATACACCTTAAGCACACTCCCTGGACTATATAAGACTCTCACACACACCACCCATTTGCGAAGTCTTGTTTACCCTGTGTGACATTTCTGAGCGTTTCCCTGTGTTTATTGTCTGCCTGTTTATCGTTACCGATCCTGCCTGTTTCCTGTTTATCGACCCGTTGCTGCCTGTCCTGACCCTTGCTTTGTATACCGACCTGTGAGTGATATCTGCCTGTCCTGATCATTGCCTGTTCCTTGACCACGATTCTGCCTGTTCCTTGCTGTTCCTGTTTGCTCCTGTTTGACCCTGCCTGTACGACCACTCTCACTTTAATAAATGCTGCACATGGATCTCTGCCTCAGTCCCGATTCGTTACAGGGGGTAAGCAGATAAACATAAATTTTCTGGGGTGAACTATCCCTTTAAGTTTCTTCTTGCACCAAATGCAAGTGTCGATAAGTAACCATGCGCACAATTGCATCACCCATAGTTTTCTGGTTGCAGCACTGAGGGCACAAAATTTCTCTAAAGCCGCGCACACACTTAACGATTGTAAAGCCGATTATGAATGTAAATTGATACTTATGAGTGATCGTGCCCAAACGCGTCCAGTCAGAGCCAGTTGCGTTCAGTCGGCGATTACAGACGATGTTCAAATTCAGTGTGTAAGTATGTAAATCTGCTTCAGTCAAAGGAAACTGTGTGTTGAGCACAGTCTTAGAATGTTTTAGCTAGTCGTTAAATGTGTGCCCAGCTTAAGGCAAAAAAGCTGGAACTAAAAGTGAATAATAATCACTCATCATGTTAGGAGAACTACATTGTTCTAAAAATAAGATGCTGCATAACAATTTTGTTAAGCTTCAAACTGTTTCTATTAGAACGTCAATTTAGATTCAGTATTGATCTACTGCCTAAATCCTGTCTTTCCTTGATTACTGCATTTTTTTATATTTTTTTTTGGATTAATGAAGAAAATGGAATCATTAAAAACTTAGGAGAAAGAAACAATGAAGCAAACGAGTTGACCATTCGGACTGTCATACTATTTTGAAGAGTCGTTATATTGTGTTGTCGTTCACCATCTGTTCATACTCATGAGTCAATTTCAGACTGTTCTTGCTGTAAGCACACCAACAGTACTGGTATATATATTTAATAGAAGCACGTGTCTGTGTAGAATAGAGCTATAATAACTGGGATTTGGATATAGTTTTTTTTTTACTTAGCCACAGGGAATATTATTAGTCTAGTTAGTGTGACCTTTTAGGTATTGCCACATACTCTGACATTTTATTTTAGAGTGAATTTCACTCTGTCTCCATTTGGTAAGTCCATTTGAAGGTTGCCATTTTGCTAGGTTCACAAAAAAAAGTGTCTTATCTTACATAGGGCTACATCCCACTGATGCCCAGTCAAAAAAAAAGTGCATGACTCAGCTGATTAATTAAAGGTGCTACAGAGGATCTTTTCGTCGACTGAGAAACCAAAGACTGTTACTGAGTTTTTAAAATGAGTGCCTGCGTAAGAACAAACCCCCTCCTTCACAGCTCATTTTGAGGAAAGCCTCCCAAAACTTGTGCATGAGAATTGGAACACGAGTGTTTACCATCAGCATTTGCTGTGTCGTGTTAGTGGATTCATTATGTCGGACTCACCACAGGTAACTCATAATCTGCAGTTGTTACTCCTGTCTCCTGACAAAAACATTGCATGTCTCTCACAAGTAACGTCATGGCAGTGATTGACAAGCCAGAGGGCCAATCCGCACACGTCTCTCACAAGGAACGTAATGGCAGTGACTGACAAGCCAGAGGGCCAGATTGGCTGATGTTTTTAAGGCCCTACCTCGTGCAGATGATGTATATTAATATTATTCCTTTCAGTGCACCTTATAAATAGTCTTTTATCAGGTAGTAAAGACAGTTTCAAGTAATATTGCAAAAATGTATAAAACAAAACATCCTCTGTAGCACCTTTAAGCTGGACAGTTTTAGCTTCAGCAGTTACTGTGTTTTTAAGTCATATCAGAAAGTATGTATTCATGAGATAAAATGCACATGATCAGCACAACTCATAATTAATTTTGGTAACTCTGAATTTTCTTAAAAAGCTTCCAAGTTAGGTGCATGATGGTGAGAAAACATGTCAGAGGCAATGGATGCAGCGTCTGCCCTACCAAAATGCCTTTAAAATAGGTCTACATTTATTTCATACTAACTACTAACCCATTAATATACTGATATTGTTTGAGACTTATTGACTTAAATATTCTAATTAAACTTTATTTGGAGTTATTCTTTATTGCACAGTTGCGCATTTCTTAATATTAAACCTAAAATGTGTTTTTAATATGATTATTAGTAAGGATAGTATGATCACTGTATAATTTGAATGCAAGATTTTTAAAGTTTACCTAAGGTATACTTGCAATAGTTCCACTTTAGCACAAATATACTTTAGTATATCTTTAGTTGGACCTCAACACAAAAATATGTGTTCCAATTTAGCAGACTTTAAGTATACCAATTTAGTATACTAACCCCCGGTTTCACAGACAAGGCTTAAGCTAGTCCTAGACTAAAATGCTTTGAGCTGTTTTAACTGAAAGCAACTTGCAACAAACCCCTGTCTCTTGTTTCAGTAATTGGTGTGGAGAGAGTATAAAACGGCAAGAGAAACAGGAGTGTGCGAGAGAGAGAAGGACTGCTGACTGGTGGACCCTGACGTGCAACTAACGTTTCTACTGGAGTGAAAGTTATCTTGTGATTGTGTTGATGCATCTGTGCTGTTTGCACAGCCTTCTGTTTTTGAGAGTGAATTTTGACAATAAAACCACCATCAGCAGACAAGCCGACCCTGTCCTCTTCCTTCCCTAACAAGAACCTCATTACACTGGTGCCGAAACCCGGAAAGGAAGAAGGGAGCAGCCACCATGCAAGCCTCGTCCTCCACGCCATTTGTGGATGTTATCTCGTCCCTTGCGGTCTTACATCAAGAGCAACATCAGGCCCTGCTGGACTTGAGGAATGATCAGGAGTGGCAATTCCAAGCCATCCTTCAAACCCAGCAGGAGGACTGCGAGAGGTTTCGGAGCTGGATCGCCCGGGAGGTTCGTACAGAAGCCACCGGACAGCATGCTGTGCCCACCCACCTGCCATTAAACAAGATGGGACCACAGGATGATCCTGAAGCATTCCTTGATCTGTTCGAGAAGTCCGCAGAGGCCTGCGGATGGCCCAGGGACCAATGGCCAATGCGCCTGATCCCGTTACTCTCTGGCGAATCTCAGGTGGCAGCACAGCAACTCCCCGTATAGAACCCCCCGTATAGGTACTCCTGCCGCAAATGGCTACTGGCTGAGGGAAGCAACGTGGACCAAATCATAGATCGTGTGGTGCTGGAGCAGTTGGTCACTCGGCTCCTGAAGAGAACAGCCGAGTGGGTCCAGTACCACTGCCCCACGTCACTGGACTCAGCCATCCACCTCGCGGAGGACCACATGGTGGCGTGCCCAGGGGTTGGCGAACCTCTGCCATCTGCTTTTCTCTCTCCCTCTCTCCCCCCTCCTTCTCTCTCTCGACTTATCCCTCTACCTAGGTCCTGTCCGTCCGCCCGGCCCTCCTCGTGTCCCGGCCCGGGGGCAGGGCGGTATTGACCAGGGTCAGTTCATGAGTCCGAGAGCCCAAGAGACACTGAAACATGCATTTGAACAGGTCCGTACCATCGAGGTCCGTCAGCCTCTCCAACCTGGACACCCGCTTACCTATCCATATTTTGCGATCATAAAAAATCGGTTGTATCGAGTGACCCAAGACACTCAGACAAAAGAAGATACAACCCAGTTGTTAGTTCCAAGGAGCCGCAGGGAAATGATTTTCCAAGCGGCTCATTCTATTCCAATGGCTGGACACTTAGGACAAACGACAATACTAAATCGCCTCATGACCGGATTCTTTTGGCCGGGCATTCACGAGAATGTGTGCAGGTGGTGCGCATCTTGTCGGGAATGTCAGTTAACCCACCGGCCGCTCCAAAAGCGCCTTTGCTCCCGCTCCCTTTAATGCAGATCCCCTTCGTGAGAATTGGTATGGACCTCATCGGGCCATTAGAGCGATCAGCAAGAGGGCATCGTTTTGCATTAGTCATTGTGGATTATGCAACACGATATCCGGAGGCAGTGGCTCTCCGCAACATTTCCGCTAAGAGTGTTGCTGACGCACTGTTTAGTCTAATCTCCCGAGTGGGGACTCTGAAAGAAATTCTTACTGATCAAGGCACGGCATTTATGTCACGGACGTTATGCGAACTTTACGAGTTATTGGGCATTAAATCGATTTGTACCAGCGTCTTTCACCCACAAACTGACGGGCTGGTCAAACGTTTTAATCGCACGTTTAAAACCATGATTCGAAAATTTGTTCAGGAAGATGCCAAAAATTGGGATAAGTGGTTAGAACCGCTGTTGTTCGCTGTGCGAGAGGTCCCGCAAGCCTCCACGGGGTTTTCCCCTTCGAGCTTCTCTATGGACGTCAGCCCCGTGGGGTCTTGGACGTCCTAAGAGAAACTTGGGAGGGCAGACCATCTCAATCTAAAAAAGAAATTCAGTATGTGCTGGACTTGAGAACAAAACTCCACACTTTGGGGCGGCTTTCCATGGAGAATTTGTTACAAGCCCAGGACAGACAGATCCAGCTGTATAACAGAGGGACTAATTTGCGCAAATTTTCACCAGGAGATAAAATGCTTGTATTACTCCCAACGTCAAGTTCAAAATTACTTGGCAAGGACCGTTGGAGGTCACACGGCAAGTTGGAGAGCTCGATTATGAGGTAGTACAGTCTGATAGGAGCGGAGCACGTCAAATTTACCACCTCAATCTCCTTAAAAAAATGGAATGAGGCAGAATCAGTGATGCTGGTGACAGTGATTAGTGGAGAGGATGATCTCGGGTCGGAGGCGAATATAAAAAAACAATCTCTCGCTCTGGCCCCAGGGGGAGATCACCTCTCGCCCTCCCAGCTCATTCATTTAGCTAAGTTACAAGCAGAGTTTGCTGACGTATTTTCTCCCCTACCTGGCCGTACAAACCTCATTCAGCACCATATCGAGACAGAGCCGGGCGTGGTGATTTGCAGCCAGCCGTATCGCTTGCCTGAACACAAGAAAACCCTTTTTCAGGCAGAATTGGGAGCGATGCTTGAAATGGGGGTAATAGAAAAATCCAGCAGTAACTGGGCGAGCCAGATAGTTTTAGTTCCTAAAACGGACGGCTCAGTGCAGTTCTGTGTGGATTACAGCAAGCTGTGTCGAAGTTCGACACATATCCAATGCAACGGGTTGACAGACTGCTTGATCAGCTCAGTACGGCTCGTTTTTACTCGACATTGGACTTAACGAAGGGTTATTGGCAGACCCCCTTGTCTCCATTATCCAAAGAAAAGACAGCTTTCACAACGCCATTTGGATTACTCCAGTTTGTTACACTTCCGTTCGGGCTCTTCGGGGCACCGGCCACCTTTTTAGTGGCTCATGGACAAGATTTTACATATGCAGCACTTGAGGGCTGTCTTGAGGTCGCTGAGGGGGGCTGGACTCACGGCCAACCCGAAGAAGTGTGCGATTGGGCATGTGGAAGTAAGGTATCTGGGCTTCCATTTGGGCCATGGGCAGGTGCGTCCCCAAATTGATAAGACAGGAGGTAAGACAGTTCCTGGGGCTGGCAGGATATTACTGAAGGTTTGTGCCTAATTATTTGGACCTCACCAGCCCCTTGACTGACCTTACTAAAAAGGAGGCACTAGATACGGTCCAGTGGATGGAGCCGTGCCAGCAGGCGTTTACCCAGGTGAAGGCTGCTCTATGTGGCGGGCCGTTGCTTCAATCTCCTGATTTTTCTCTCCCTTTTGTGTTGCAGACTGACGCATCGGACAGGGGGCTGGGTGCCGTCCTGTCCCAGGAGATAGAGGGGAAGGAATGGCCGGTGCTGTACATTAGTCACAAGCTCTCTAAGAGAGAGACTAAGTACAGCACCGTGGAAAAAGAATGCCTTGCCATCATGTGGGCCGCCCTCACCTATTATCGCTATTATTACGCTATTATCTCCTGGGACGAAAATTCACCCTCTGTTCAGACCACGCTCCACGCTCCTCCACCGCATGAAGGATACCAACGCGCGGATCACTCGTTGGTATCTAGATTTACAGCCTTTTAACCCTTTGAGCGGTACGGTCCCACATATGGGATTTTTATTTCAGTGCCCCTGGGCGTACGGTACCACATATGGGATTTCGAACGTTCAGCGACGTCACATAACTGCCCGATTCAAACTGTGCTTTCGCGCTCTGGCTACAAGACGGACGCGCGCAGCTCTTGTCATATATCACAGCTATGCAGTGTTTTCAGGCACATAATGTTTATTTTAAGGTTTCAGACATTTAAATATGCATAAGCACCATTAAAACAATACATTAAGCGTTTATAATTTACACATTGATGTCTGACATCAGTGGAAGCAGCAATAACAAATATAATTTGGCGACATTTATTCATATCAGACACACATAATGGGCCTAAGTAACTATAAAGTTTACTCTATTATTCTTCCAGTTCACCAGCCACTTACTTGCATATATTTCGGAAGAAAATGATGAATTAACCTGCTGTAAATCCGACTGACAGGACTCTGTGAACTGCAGCGCAAACTAAGATGGCGGCGCCCATCTCGCATTATAGATCAAGATAAAGATCGTTTATAAAGGTTTTAAAACGACAAAGCACACTCACTTACACATATTTGAGAATCTGAATATCAGATAGTTGATGACATGGTAAGCAATTTTGCGAATATTTTAAATAAAAAAGGAAAAACTAAATAATAGTGATCCATCTGTCATACAGTGTTATTGTTGCTGCATTCAGCGCTCTTGACACGCAAGACGCGTCGCTATGGAAACATTAAAGGTGAACGTTCTAAAATAACGGTCGCCTTAAAAAAACTCACTCTGGGGGGACAGTTAGAATATTTTAAACTCACGGTCGAAAGGGTTAAGTTCAAGGTGGTCCACAGGCCGGGTGTTCAGATGGCTGTGGCCGATCTCCTCTCCAGAAATATGGGGGTATGTGGCGAGGGGGGCGTGGTTCAGCGGAGTCTGCAGCGGGAGAGAGAGTCGGGAGACGCGCGGTTAGTGAGTGGGTTAAACGCAAATAACGAACACCTGTCTCTTGTTCCAGTAATTGGCATGGAGAGAGTATAAAACGCCAGGAGAAACAGGAGTGTGCGAGAGAGAGAAGGACTACTGACTGGTGGACCCTGACGTGCAACTAATGTTTCTACTGGAGTGAAAGTTGTTTTGTGATTGTGTTGATGCATCTGTGCTGTTTGCACAGCCTTCTGTTTTTGAGAGTGAATTTTGACAAAGCTACCGTCAGCAGACAAGCCGACCCTGTCCTCTTCCTTCCCTAACAAGAACCTTGTTACACAATGACATATGTGACCGTCACGGAAACCAGGGACACAAGTAGGCAGCACAACTTTCGAGCAAAATGAGAAAGAAGCATTTTTTTTTTTTCAAAATTTGTGATTTTCGTTTTTTTTGCAGAATCTGTTAGTTGAGATCATGAAGAAGCCTTTCCGTGTTTGAGATAGCAGTATTGGTATATTTAAAAGCGTACATTTTGAGGTTGAAATCAGCTTGTTTTTCGGAGATTCTAGCACGCAGTAGGGGCGTGTCATGTCTGTGTGTATTTCCATACTGGGAAGCGTGGCTACTTATTATGCAGCTCTGTCCGGCTCTAGCTGATATCAAAATTCAATGAAGAACCGTGGCCGTTACACCGAAAATGTTTTGAAGTACTTCTTCGACAAGCCGGATGCTTATGAACAAGCGCTCACTGATTCTGAAGACGATCTGAGCGACGATGAAAATTTTTTTCACATTGCAGCAAAACAGACTTAAAATACTCCGTCATTTTTTGTCCTAGAGACATAAGTAATGTATCAATTGAAACTATAGAATGTCTTCTTTTATTTGTGTACACTCAGAGTAAAAACAAAATGTTGTGCTTTTTGTAAAATAAAAACTTACATGATGCGTGATCTCTCAGCTCCCTCTGAGCGAAGTCCAATCTGATAGTTCTCAGAAAATGAACTGTAACTTAGTGAATACTAATCATAAAAAAATTATACTTGTGTCTGAAAAAACATTGAAATGTCAGGTTTTAAATCGTGTAAGTCAAATCAAAAACAAACATGCTGTGTTTATGTAATCTGTATGAAAAGAGAGCCATGTCAGAAGTCTGTGATTCAGCTCATTATCCTCTAATGCGGCCACGCCCACGGAGGGAGCGCTATTCAGACACAAATTCAGTCAATACATGCATTCATCGTCTCAATCATGTATTTATTGTCTTGAAAAGTGTTTTGAATAGCCATAGTTAGCTATCTCTGGCCTCTGTTAGTCCAGTTAGTTCCTGGATTGCCTATTCTTCTTTAACAGGCTTCTCAGGTGAGAAAATTTCATTTCATGATTATAGTGACCAAAATGATCACGGTTATCACAGAATCCTGTTCAAAAAGTAAATTCACCAAGTTTCATGTGGAAAACCAGCAAATAACAAATACAATTAGCATCAATATGTACTTTTTCTTTACACAAACATTAAAATAATAACATTAAAAATGATGGGCAGATTTTAAAGGAGTGTCTTACAACAATCTACAATGCACAAATAGAGTTTTGACAAAAAAAGTCACATATTTCAGCCTCTAAATCCTTTTTATAAAAGTCAAAAAAGATAAATTACTGACATTTATAATGCACATTAACCTTTATTATTAATAGTATGCGGTCCATGCAGCTTTACAGGGGGTATGGTTTATCTAAATGAGATGTAAATGAGCCCTATTGTCACTCCCAGCAGGTGAGAACAGGTGAGAACTGCAACTTTAGAGGCGTTTTTCTCCCTATAGAGCTTTCTTGAATGCCTACCTTCAAATGGCCACAACTTCTCCAAACATTATCAGCTTGGAAAGCTTGGAGACTACACTTTCAGAATCTGTGAATAACTCAAAATGCCCCTGAACCGACGTGTCCCTACTTTCCGTGACTGGTCACATATCTTAAAATATGTCAGAGCCATTGTTTTGTCTCAAGATGCACACCAGTAATGTTTTTTTCTAGTGTATGTTCATAAAAGCTTCTTAAATATCCTAATTGAACTAAGGCCTAATCCTGGCTTAGGCTAAGCCCTGTCTGTGAAACCGTGCCTAAAAGTACAATTGCAGGATATTTATATTAAGTACATAAATATGAAAATGCATTTGTAGTATACATAAAATAAATGTATTTCAAACACATTTTAGTATATTTATTTTACATTAGGGAATAGATTCAAAGCAACAGTCTTGGACACACAAAGCGTTATTAATTTATAAATATAAATAAGATATTAGAAATATACTATATAACAGAAATACCCATTTAAGTAACGTAAATTTTGTATGTTCTCAGTGCCTGTTTGAACAAATGTCCACAACTGGGTTTAGTGACCTTGCTCTTGTCAATACAGAAAAAGTTCAATGTTACAGAAGAACAGACCAGGCTGAAGCCAGCAGAGGCAACTCTGCACACTTCAATACCTAGCATATTTTTTCACCCAGAGACATAACAAATTTTTCCTATTTATTTCAGCCAAAGGCACTATCTCTATCTCCTGCCATTCCAACAGGATGAGGGGGAGGAGGAATGTATCAGCTCCCATGAGCCAATGTCCAGTGACTGCCACAGACAATGAGCTGGTGCCCACGTCTGTCCCAGACTCTCAGCCAGAGGCAATGTCCGTTCAATAACCAGCACCAGAAGCCACATCTGTTTCTGCTTCTAGGCCTATTGCGTCCTATCCTGTTCCTAGTCCAGAGCCTGTAGATACTGTATCTCCATTTTGCCCTTGTTCCAGGGTGGACTGTGACTATAATAATTGTACTTTAACAACATCGCTCATTAAGAAGAACTTTATTGACTTTATATTACAATGTTTTGTTTAACTTCATGTTTTGAAATCACAACATGAGCACTGAAGCAAATTAGCTCAAAAGGGAAATATGCATTATCAATAATATGTTATAATTAATTGTAGTGACACAGAGGTACCTTTGTTATATATAGCCTTTGTACATAGCCTATGCAAGTTTTTTTTTTTTTTTTTTTTTTTTTCTTCAAAGGAGCTATTCAAGCCTAGTGTCAAGGATTTATTTATTTATTTATTTATTTTTTAGAGAGAGGTAGCCCTATATTTACAGAGAAGTATATTGTCTTAAAGCGTTGCTTTAATAATGATCGGATGATCGGATGTCAGAGAGATGGAAGTAACTTTTATTAATATTAATTGTTTCATGTTTCCAGTTCCCTTCGAGGAAATGTTTTAGGCAATGAGAATGAATAAGATCACTCACATAGATTTCATTTAATTTCTACAGCATCTTCATTATTATTTTCAGACTGCAGTACAGCACACAAAGTTTTCATTATGTCATTCATTTACACCGTCATTTAAATATCACAATGAAGTGTAGAACTGCCTCAAAGGGATTTCACTGAGGCTCTGAAAAGTGAATAGTTCACTTTTAGATTTAGCAGCTGCGCTGTCTCAAGGGTTCAAGTAATTGCCACTGCATCATGAAAAGTATTACATGGAGCAGCTACTTTAATGGGGGGGACTAAGGCTGTTTGTGATAGAATATTAACTTTCTGACTCTACTTTCTGAATACTGCACATTTGTATAATTACAAAAACAGTAAGCTTATGTTAGAATATTGTTAGAATGTTGTGAAAACATGCATGTTAGAATATTCTGAAAACAAGAATCCGAATGCTTACACACAAGGAAATTTCGAAAGACATAAGCTTCTGAGTGTGTAGGTACAGGAATATTACAAGAAGAGATTTAAAAGTATACACGTATACAATACACAGTAGCATATACAAAACATACATAACATATGTGCTTATATGCTTAAGGGGTCCCACTTTATATTAAGTGGCCTTAACTACTATGTACTTACATTTAAATTAATCATTTGATACAATGCACTTATTGTGTACATACGTGTTTTTACATTGTACTTATATTTTAAAAACGCCTGCATGTAATTACATCTGTACTTAATTTCTGTAATTACATTTATAAATATAGCTGCAAGCAGCAATTCGGGGTCAAGCCCCAGAAGGGGCAGTAGCGCAATACGGAGCAGGAAGAGCAAAAACAGCAGAAATTGAATGTACATGCTAAACAGCTCGTTCAGAAGGACAGGTGGAAATGAAATGAAAATTAATAGAAGTTCAGAGAATGAACACGGAATGAACTAAAAACACTTGTATCTCATTCAAGAGGAATAAAGATTAGTACAATGCTTATTTGGATAAAAAAGGTATCAAAATGACTCATTACACACAATTGTATAAAGGCACCCCACACGGGATTCGAACCCACAACCTCCGGGTCCAATGTCCATTTCTCAACTCATTGCGCCACTGTGCAGGTGAATGTTAGCACACCTGCCGAAGTTCATTAGTTCATGTGAAAATGAACTCAAAATGAAGAATTTTTATAAAACTGCACTGAATGTTATATTTAATAACTACTTTAGATCATTCTGCAGCTCATCATGCTGTAGCGCAATACAGAGCAGGAAGAGGAAAAACAGCAGAAAATGAACAAACATGAAACAGCTGGTTCAGAATTACGGGCGAAAATGAACTCAGAACTTATGTACATAAGCTTAGATGAAAATGAACACAGCATGAAACAAAAAGCATTTATTTCTAATCCAAGAGGCAGTAAAGGAATCAAAACACACTATTTCATAAAACCGTTCCACCTGGGATTCGAACCCACTATCTTGGGGTGCAGAGCTCATCAGGTAACTGGCTTTACACATTGAGCTACTTGAGGATGCACATTCAACAATCTGTGGAAGAGAACTTTTAGTGTAAGAAAAAATTTACAAAAAAGCATTACTTAGCATGCTAACCATATTAGCATGCTAAGCTAACTTAATGCTAATGAAGCTCATGGTTAACTTGATAGCTGAAGAGCCACATTAAAGAGAATGACAACTGGTTAGCATGCTAAGCAATTAGCATGCTAAGCTAACTAGCATAAGACAACAAACACAAGCAAGGTCACATTCAGAGATGAATATCTTGGGAATGGTAGCGAATATCAAAAATCCATTCAGTCATTTCTGTGCGGCTCGGTCCAAAGATCACCTGAGCTGATTTTGGACAAAATTGGACAAAAATTGTAGGAGGAGTAGTGAAAAAATGGAATACTGTACTTTTCAAAATGGCCACTACTGTACTGGGTGGAGTCTTAATGTAAGATATTGAATGTGATCAGTATGAAGAGAGGAATCAGTTGTATTGACATTCATTTTTCTGGAACAAAGGGTTCAAAAGTTATAACCTTTACAAAAGTGAATATTTGAACTGGTGGTGGCGCTATAGACTTAGTCCTAGATACTCCAAAGTTGGTCAAATTACTTTTAATTACTATCACTACAAGCATGCCAAATTTGATAATTTTCCTTTTTATGGTTCATTGATTACCATACAGGGGGAAGAAGAATAACTACGAATTTGGACATAAAGGAATTGCATGTGATAGCTTCAGATTAGACCAGTTTTAGGCAGAATGCCTAGAACAGACACAAGTTCTGCATCTTTTCCTGCCACAGTACCTCATGCGGTCTGGGCATGTGTCACACTGAGTTTCGAACCCACGATGCAGAGCATTCGGGATCCGTGGTGTAACACATTGAGCTAATCAGCCATGCAAGTTCATCAGTATGCTAAGCAGAGGTTTCAGTGTGAGAAAGAGTTCACAAAAAAAAAAAAAGCTTCATAGCATGTTAACCATATTAGTATGCAAAGTTATTTAATGCCAACTAAGTTTTGGTTAACCTGTTGACTGAAGACCACATTAGAAAGAATAGCAATAGTTTAGCATGCTAAGCAATTACTGTGCTAAGCTAACTAGCATAAGACAACAAACACAAGCAAGGTCACATTCAGAGATGAATATCTTGGGAATGGTAGCGAATATCAAAAATCTGTTCAGTCATTTCTGTGCGGCTCGGTCCAAAGATCATCTGAGCTGATTTTGGACAAAATTGACCAAAATTTGTAGGAGGAGTAGCGAAAAAACTGTTTTTCATTTACTTCAATATGGCAGACAGGTACATTTAAGGAAAATGGCAAATGATACATTGTCGGAATCGGCATAAGCCAGGGAATAAAATGACATGAAGCATACACATTTTGGAAAGTGTTTTCAAAAGTTATAAGCGTTTTTGAAATAATCATTACATCTGTGGAACAGTAGGTGGCGCTGTGCTGAAACTTCTCAGGTACCTTCACGACCTTCTAAAGGTCATACATACCAATTTTTGTGAAGATATGTCAAATTGTTTAAAAGATATCGCAATTTATGACAAAATTCAAAATGGCGGACACGTGATACATCCAATATTGACAGAATCGGTATCGTCGGATTCGGCATGATCCAAGGAATCCATAGACACCAAGATCTTGATTTTCTGACAAACTGTTCAAAAGTTATTGGCCAAAATAGCCATTTTTCATATCTCATGACCTGTAGGTGGCGCTGTTCCCAAGTTTGGCATAGACCCTCAGACCATGGTTCTGATGAAGCGTACCAATTTTTGTTTCGATTGCTCAAAGTTTGGCCGAGATACAGCCTCTATACTAATTTCGGGTCGACCTCGTTAACTTCGTGACATCATAACCTTTGAACAAAGATGAATAAAAAAAATCTGTTCAGTCATTTCTGTGCGGCTCAGTCCAAAGATAATCTGATCAAAGATTGGACAAAATTGGACAAATTTTGAAGGAGGAGAAGCGAAAAAAACAAATACTGTACTTTTCAAAATGGCCGCTACTGTAATGGGTGGAGACTTAATGTAAGAAGTTGAATAGCATCAGCATGAAGAGACGAATCAGATGAACTAAATTTAATTTTTCTATGACAAACAGTTCAAATGATAAAACCGTTAGAATGTTGAAATTTTGAACTGGTGGTGGCGCTATAGAGTTGGTTCTAGAGACTCCAAATTTGGTCCAATCACTATTCATGAGCATCTCTACAACTGTGCCAAATTTCATCATTTTCTCATGTTCCGTTGATAGGGCTGCCATAGACTCCCATTCGGGAGGAAGAATAATAATAATAAAAGGGAAAACGTACAATTACAATAGGGGCTACAGCCCCTTCGGGGCTTGGCCCCTAATTACACTGTTGACCCATCCCTTACCGCTTACCCCTACCCTTAAACCTACCAATACCACCAAAGCTTTCCCTAACCTTACCCGTATCCCACCTCAATGGCAGCAAAAGTGTTTTGCAATTCAATATGAACCTAATAAGTACATTGTACTTATTTTTGATGTCAGTACATAGTAGTTAAAGGTGCCCTAGAACTTTTTAAAAAAAGATGTAATATAAGTCTAAGTTGTCCCCTGAATGTGTCTGTGAAGTTTCAGCTCAAAATACCCCATAGACTTTTTTTTAATAAAATTTTTTAACTGCCTATTTTAGGGCATAATTAGAAATGAGCCGTTTCAGGGTGTGTGGCACTTTAAATCTCGTGCTCCATGCCCCAAGAGCTCGCGCTTGCCTTAAACAACATAAAATCAAAATGGATCTTTACAAAGTGTTCGTCATGCAGCATGTCTAATCGCATAAGTACAGTGTTTATTTTGATGTTTACATTGATTCTGAATGAGTCTGAGGCTATGCTCCGTGGCTAACAGCTAATGCTACACTGTTGGAGAGATTTATAAAGAATGAAGTTGTGTTTATGCATTATACAGACTGCAAGTGTTTAAAAATTAAAATAGCGATGGCTCTTGTCTCAGGGAATACAGTAAGAAACGATGGTAACTTTAACCACATTTAACAGTACATTAGCAACATGCTAACAAAACATTTAGAAAGACAATTTACAAATATCACTAAAAAGATCATGGGATCATGAATCATGTCAGTTATTATTGCTCCATCTGCCATTTTTTGCTATTATCCTTGCTTGCTTACCTAGTCTGTTGATTCAGCTGTGCACATCCAGACGTTCTGCCCTTGTCTAATGCCTTTCATAATGTTGGGAACATGGGCTGGCATATGCAAATATTGGGGGTGTACACGCCGACTGTTATGTAACAGTCGGTGTTATGTTGAGATTCGCCTGTTCTTCGGAGGTCTTTTAAACAAATGAGATTTATATAAGAAGGAGGAAACAATGGAGTTTGAGACTCACTGTATGTCTTTTCCATGTACTGAACTCTTGTTATTTAACTATGCCGAGGTAAATTCCATTTTTGAATCTAGGGCACCTTTAAGGCCACTTAATATAAAGTGGGACTGCTTAAGGAGGAATTTAATGTGCAAAAGAAGTAAGGGTATGTAAATATTACACATACATTATGTCATTAATGGAAATATTGTAGGAGACCTGTGAAGCAGTTAGCCATGGACATTCTGTGAAGGGAGCTGAGAATAATGTTCTTACAATTACAGAAATACTTACAAATACTCAAAGACAATAACTTTTTCAGTACTTAAAGGTGGGATCAGTAGATTTTGAAAAACGCTGTTGGACATTGTTTATATTTGAAATCAACCCAAACAAACCCACCCCTCTCTTCATTGCTCTGCCTCCAAAACTCACACTCCAATCCTAACCACCCTACTCCAGGCCGGTTTCGAACCCCGGCCCGTCCGCTGCTGGCAAGCTAGGCAAGTGCACTAACAATGAAACTACAAACTGCAAAACTCTCACTATCTGGCCACTGTTCCAGACGCAATGCGAGTGGATGTCTGTTTATCACAGCTGATGGCAACAAAATGCTTCACAAAAAATAAAGCACAGTTGATGAATGAACGACAAGGAAGCACAAAATAAATGAACGTACAGTACATAAGAGTAAATATGTGCAAAAGGCTATTGAGAGGATTAGGAGCGCTGTAGCGCTTAACATTATGCGGGGACTTTTATTATGAAAGCACGACGCGCACATAGTTCGCAAGCAAAACAATTCAGCACTGAGCAAGCCGCTGCACATATCAGTTTGTCGCATGCACAGGCGCTGGAAAAGACATATAACTTGGTTATCAGCCTCAGATTGAGTGTATATTGTGCTGCTGTGCCTCTTAATAAGAGTGAGTACAGGAATATTATTTTATTTGCTGATCTATACTTGTTGTTCTGTTATGACGCAGTTATTGGCAGTGTAATGTTATGGCACGATGCTAATTCATCTCGATAATCTATCCGTGCTATATCTCATAACTTGCATGTTGATCTACAGTGCAGAGATAAGTTTATAATGTTATAATAATTCATGTTGATAAATAATAATAGTAAAACGATGGAAGTTGTAATTGTGAGTTAAAGGTGCCATAGAACTGAAAATTGAATTTACCTTGGCATAGTTGAATAACAAGAGTTCAGTACATGGAAATGACATACAGTGAGTCTCAAACTCCATCTAATTTGTTTAAAAGACCTCCAAAGAACAGGCTAATTTCAACATAACACAGACTTTTACGTAACATTCGGGATCATTAATATGTACGCCCCCAATATTTGCATATACCAGCCATTCAAGGCATTACACAAGGCAGTATGTATTAACATCTGGATCTGTGCACAGCTGAATCATCAGACTACGTAAGCAAGCAAGGACAATAGCAAAAAATGGCAGATGGAGCAATAATTACTGACATGATCCATGATATCATAATATTTTTAGTGGTATTTGTAAATTGTCTTTCTAAATGTTTTGTTAGCATGTTGCTAATGTACTGTTAAATGTGGTTAAAGTTACCATCGTCTCTTACTGTATTCACAGAGACAAGAGCCGTTATTTTCATTTTTAATTCATAAACACAATTTCATTCTTTATAAATCTCTCCAACAGTGTGTAATGTTAGCTTTAGCCCGTTAGCCACGGATCGTAGCCTCAAACTCATTCAGAATCAAATGTAAACATCCAAATAAATACTGTACTTACATGATCTGATGCATGCATGCAGCATGCATGATGAACACTTTGTAAAGATCCATTTTGAGGGTTATATTAGCTGTGTGAACTTTGTTTATACAATGTATTTGAGTCGCAAGCTCGGGGGCAGGGAGCGCAAGGATTTAAAGGGGAAGCAGTCTGAATCGCCGCATATTTAATGATGCCACAAAATAGGCAGTTACAAAAATTAATTAAACAAAATCTATGGGGTATTTTGAGCTGAAACTTCACAGACACATTAAGTGGACACCTTAGACTTATATTACATCTTGTGAAAAAGCATTCTAGGGCACCTTTAATGTGAGTGATATAATGCTTGTCAGCACAGCAGCTCCAGACAGTCAAATCCAGTGTTACTCACATGAGAAGTGGAATCAAAGCAGCCTCTGCATCTTTTTTCAGGCCTTCCCACTTAGCTCTCTCCAGTGCTGTAAAACTTTTCTAATATAAACGCAGTCCTAAAGCACTTGCCCATTCATAAACCTTCATTCCAGTGATAATCTTTTGAGCTTTTGTGTTGTGTCCCATCTCTCATTCTGCAGTTTTTTTTTTCTTTTCTTATTTTCAAATCTCCCTCTTGCTCATTTTCTCTCCTCAACTGTCATACGCCCCCTAATGCTGATTGGTTAGACATTTGTTGTTGGTGTCAGCCTGACTAACTTCCAAACAGTGTTTTTGAAATTCTACTGAGTCCACCTTTGATGGAAGAGGATTTAATAGTTAGAAGATTAGGTAACACTTTAGAATACACCGTCATAAATGAATAACCAGGAACAAATTAATAACACAATATTAACATTCTAGTAACTGCTATTAACTAACAAGAAACTCAGATTAATTAATAAGTAGTAGTGCTCAGTTGAATGAGGTAGTTCACTATAATCTTATCAATAATTACTATTTTTTCATACCTCCCAGAGTAAGAACTACTATATACAGGTTCATAATTAATGTGAATAATGCGTAATGTATAATTCTTTCTAAAGTGAAGATCATGATAACACACTAGTAATGACTCAAGTATTACCAAATCCTTCAGAAGGAATTACTAACATTTACACTTGGCATTAACATCAGTTTTTTTGTGAATTGGCAGTGGTTAGTGATAAATAGAAACGGGGGTCTAAAAACTTTTGTGATTAGTTCACTGAAACCCCACATATGGAGGTAGTCAGAAATAAGACCACAATGCATGTGTAGTGTAAACCGATAAATAACAGACCAGAAGTCATTCATTTTCAATGGAAAGTAGTATGAAAGTTGTGTGGAGTTCTGATCATAATTTCAGATACAATTTGAGCCTTGGGTGCAGTGAAATATTTGAACTTTTAGAACGTATGCAACAATTAGTATTTCCTGTGCAGCTCTCCTGCAAAACTGATTAAAAGTGTGATGACTGATTATATAAGAAAACTGTCTTGAAAATGGTAATGCATCTCAACTGACTACTTGTGATCTGATCACTGAAAATGCATACTCAAAGGGTATAGTTAAAATGTCAGGTTACCACATTAAAAATCGGCATACACTAATGATGCATCAAGAAAACATCTGTAAATGTGTTTCTGCATGTTGATTTGATGTGCTAGTGAGAATGACAGATTTAGGCGAATGCCAAGTTTGCTTTGTACTAAGTTCTATGGTCTCAAATTACATATTCTTCTTAGTGGAATATTTTACATTCCCCTAAATAACCTAGATACTGTACCTGCAATTGAAGCAGCTTTGTCTTGGATGATGAAATTCTTTGTAATTTTCAAGTCAACATTGATGGGTATGTTATTGCTAAAGCAGCACAGAAACTGGTTCCCCTTCAAGGAAACCATGTCTGTGTGCCATTCTTGTCCCCTTGTCTTTGAAGCTGTGGATTATTAGCCACGTTCATTTACATTTAAAGAATGTGTCATGGACATTTAGTAGTTTAATGTAGTAACTGGAATAAAGCAGTAAACCATTGAAAGCATAGCAACACCTCAGTCACTTCCAAATCACTTTGGAATGGGGCATCAGGGTAGATAAATCATTGTCTGTTAGTAGTGAACAGGTCACAACCCTGTACGAGCTTTTGCTCTCCGTCTCTAAAACTCTCTACCACCTCCATTGTTAGGATATTGTGTGTCTCCTCTAGATGTGACAATCAGATGAACTGCACTTGGGACTGGTGATGCCTTCAGCCTGATGAGTTCTGACACCACCTGATGCCCTCACAGCAGTACAGAGAGAAAAAGAAAGGGGAAACGTGTATGGGGGGGTGGAGTTGTGGAACTGCTCGGCTTTCTGGATCAAAGCACAATAAAGGCCGATGGGATGGGTATCACACCAAATTAACACCAAGAACAGAAAGAACACTCCCACGGACAGAGATTGGAATCCCACTTTGCTTTTAGGCTTCTGCTTCTCCATCTATTAACATAATGTGAACAATGTGCATTGATTTTTCTCTTTTAACACCAACGCCCAAATTTATGATTAACATTCAAGGATGAATTCACTAAATAACTCTGCTACTTTTACACAAACCCCTGTGTTTTATTAACTAATCATGCTGCAGTTAAACCACATATTGGAATTCAGTAATTGTCATTCTTTGCAGCAAAAAACACACCTCTTATATATATTAAGTAAATTAGGCTTGTTCTTTAATTACAGTGGCAAACATGAGGCAGAAATGTGCTTGTCTTTCATAATATTAATATACTTTATGGCTATGCATTTAAAATAACCTATTATACTAGACCCAGTAAAAAGGAGGTTAAACACATTTTGACTTTTGAAAACAAAATGAAATACACATAACATAACTGCTTACAGTTTGACTGTGGTGTTGCTATGAAAGACAGTAACACCACAGATGAATTTACCACAAACAATTTTCACAAGTCTTTTTTAAAAAGAAGGCTACCATTGTTACGTGTACTGGTAGAGAGATGAGGCAGATGCGGATTTCCACAATAATATAATGCTTTTAATGTAACAAAGGTAAGGAACGCCAACATACACAGTAAACAACATTCAGAACGGACCAGGAGTGAAGGGAGTGAGTGTCATATAAAGGGAGTGCTAACAATAGAGTCCAGGTGCAGGTGATCAGTCATGATGGGGAGAAGACGAGGGAAGTGAGTGCAGGTGTGGAGAACAGGAGGATCTTGGGAAATGGAGTCTAGGAGAACAAGGGATCTGTAACAGTACCTCCCCCTCCCGGTAGGCGCGTCCTCGCGCCGTAGATGTAACAACCGGGAGGGGGGTGGGCGCCCTGGAGACCTCAAGCCGGAGCAGGGGGAAGAGCAGACTGGAGTGGAGGTCTCCAGGGCGGGCTCAAACACCATGGCGGGTCAGGGGCCGAAGGCAGCCATGGAGGGTCAGGGGCCGAAGGCAGCCATGGAGGATCAGGGGCCGAAGGCAGCCATGGAGGGTCAGGGGCCGAAGGCAGCCATGGAGGGTCAGGTGCAGCAGGCTGCCATGGAGGGTCAGGGGCCGAAGGCGGCCATGGAGGGTCAGGAGCCGAAGCCTTGAAGCCGTCGAGCCCAGGCGGCGCGGGAGATGGCGGAATCCACGGCTCCGCCGACCGAAGCGCAGCCGGGGCTCCAGAAGGCCGCAGTAGGCGGCGGCTGGAGCTGAGGGCTCGTAGGCGGCGGCTGGAGCTGAGGGCTCGTAGGCGGCGGCTGGAGCTGAGGGCTCGTAGGCGGCGGCTGGAGCTGAGGGCTCGTAGGCGGCGGCTGGAGCTGAGGGCTCGTAGGCGGCGGCTGGAGCTGAGGGCTCGTAGGCGGCGGAGACTGGAGAACTCGGCTCGGCGGCGGAGACTGGAGAACTCGGCTCGGCGGCGGAGACTGGAGAACTCGGCTCGGCGGCGGAGACTGGAGAACTCGGCTCGGCGGCGGAGACTGGAGAACTCGGCTCGGCGGCGGAGACTGGAGAACTCGGCTCGGCGGCGGAGACTGGAGAACTCGGCTCGGCGGCGGAGACTGGAGAACTCGGCTCGGCGGCGGAGACTGGAGAACTCGGCTCGGCGGCGGAGACTGGAGAACTCGGCTCGGCGGAGGAGACTGGAGAACTCGGCTCGGCGGCGGAGACTGGAGAACTCGGCTCGGCGGCGGAGACTGGAGAACTCGGCTCGGCGGCGGAGACTGGAGAACTCGGCTCGGCGGCGGAGACTGGAGAACTCGGCTCGGCGGCGGAGACTGGAGAACTCGGCTCGGCGGCGGAGACTGGAGAACTCGGCTCGGCGGCGGAGACTGGAGAACTCGGCTCGGCGGCGGAGACTGGAGAACTCGGCTCGGCGGCGGAGACTGGAGAACTCGGCTCGGCGGCGGAGACTGGAGAACTCGGCTCGGCGGCGGAGACTGGAGAACTCGGCTCGGCGGCGGAGACTGGAGAACTCGGCGCGGCGTCGGAGCCTGGAGCAGTCGGCGAGGGGGCGGACTCTGGCGGACTCGGCTCGGCGGCGGAGACTGGAGAACTCGGCTCGGCGGCGGAGACTGGAGAACTCGGCTCGGCGGCGGAGACTGGAGAACTCGGCTCGGCGGCGGAGACTGGAGAACTCGGCTCGGCGGCGGAGACTGGAGAACTCGGCTCGGCGGCGGAGACTGGAGAACTCGGCTCGGCGGCGGAGACTGGAGAACTCGGCTCGGCGGCGGAGACTGGAGAACTCGGCTCGGCGGCGGAGACTGGAGAACTCGGCTCGGCGGCGGAGACTGGAGAACTCGGCTCGGCGGCGGAGACTGGAGAACTCGGCTCGGCGGCGGAGACTGGAGAACTCGGCTCGGCGGCGGAGACTGGAGAACTCGGCTCGGCGGCGGAGACTGGAGAACTCGGCTCGGCGGCGGAGACTGGAGAACTCTGCTCGGCGGCGGAGACTGGAGAACTCTGCTCGGCGGCGGAGACTGGAGAACTCTGCTCGGCGGCGGAGACTGGAGAACTCTGCTCGGCGGCGGAGACTGGAGAACTCTGCTCGGCGGCGGAGACTGGAGAACTCTGCTCGGCGGCGGAGACTGGAGAACTCGGCTCGGCGGCGGAGACTGGAGAACTCGGCTCGGCGGCGGAGACTGGAGAACTTGGCTCGGCGAAGACTGGAGCTGAGGGCCAGTTCATTCCCTCAAATACAATTAAGATCCCCACAGGCACTGGAGTTGGCTCTGGAGAGACTGGAGCGGGCTCTGGAGAGACTGGAGCGGGCTCTGGAGAGACTGGAGCGGGCTCTGGAGAGACTGGAGCGGGCTCTGGAGAGACTGGAGCGGGCTCTGGAGAGACTGGAGCGGGCTCTGGAGAGACTGGAGCGGGCTCTGGAGCGACTGGAGCGGGCTCTGGAGCAGGTTTTTTCCTCCTCTTCCGCTTTCCGGACCCAGCAGGAGAATCTGGGTCCAACGTGGGGCAGGAAGGACGTTCACTGGAGGGGTAAGCGGAGGAATACGGAGGCTGACTAACTGGCCCAGCCGACCGTGTTTCTGGACGGACTGGAGACCAACACTCATCCACATAGAATTTGGAATTATTCAAAAACAAAATAAAATTGATAGTTTCACTTAAGGAGAGACGATAATCAGGTTCATGGAGACGGAGAGTGTTGTCATCCAGACCGTCCAAAAACAGGGCGATTAAATTAGCATCGGGCCAGTCAGTCAGATAAGCCAGCTCAACGAACTCCTCCACATACCTCTCCAGTGAACGACCAACCTGAAGAAGCCCGATGAGGCGATCGCCAGCAGAAAGGTGAGTGAGAGGCGTTGGAGGAGCGGTAGCCAGGGAGCCGGGAGTGTCTCCATATTTCTTGACTGTGGAAATCCGGTCGGTTTAGGTCCGTTCTTCTGTTACGTGTACTGGTAGAGAGATGAGGCAGATGCGGATTTCCACAATAATATAATGCTTTTAATGTAACAAAGGTAAGGAATGCCAACATACACAGTAAACAACATTCAGAATGGACCAGGAGTGAAGGGAGTGAGTGTCATATAAAGGGAGTGCTAACAATAGAGTCCAGGTGCAGGTGATCCGTGATGATGGGGAGAAGACGAGGGAAGTGAGTGCAGGTGTGGAGAACAGGAGGATCTTGGGAAATGGAGTCTAGGAGAACAAGGGATCTGTAACAACCATTGTGATCGGGTGACATTTTGGAAATATTAATAGATTGAATTTATCAAAATTTCAGAAATCAAATCTACAAGTTATTATATTAACACCACTTATGCTAATATGGTATGACAATTCTCAAAAATGTAGTAAAATATAAGGAAATCCAAAAATTATTCTGTTTGCATGACACATTAAAAGTTTATATAATTTCCCTCACAATGTCATGCTAACACATAATGTTTGAACAAGACATCTGAACAAGAGGCAGCAAAACTATATATATATATATATAATGTTTTTTGTTTTGTTTTTTTTACCTTAGTAATCATGCAAAAAATAGTCAGTTTTCAAATGTACAGATTGGATCAAATTTAAAGATTGGATATAATTTCCATCACTCACAATTGCAATTCCTTTTATAATAATAGAAAGGTTTTTTTTTTTATTATTAATTAAAAATTATTTATTATTTATTAATCATGCAAAAAAATAATTTGTTTACTGTACTACCACTCAGAACTGATCTGCAAGATGGGAAATTGAGGATGCAAACTGCGTTGCACTAATTTGTTGGGCTTGGACCTTTACCTAACTAGCATAATTCTATTAGTGAACTGGGTGCTAAAACAACACAGACAGCATGAACAAATAAACAGTGCTATTAGTGGGTTATATTACATTTCAAGTGCCCTAAGATGATAAGTAAATCTGCTGTTAGCCATTTTGCTTGATAGCAGTGTTATGTGGCCTGAGGACTTTGTGATAGGCAGTGTAAAGAATGGCCCTTAAACTTGAGATGACATGAATGCTTTAGCATCTAATGAGAGTACAGAGGGGGAGAAACAGGACCTGCCTAATTTGATTTATGCTTACAGTCACAATCTGTCTGATCACATAAAATTGAGACAGAGTGTTGATCATGTGTCCTTTTTGCCCCTTTGGTCTGATCTGTACAAGCTTCCATCATTTTCTTACTAATTATTACAATAGAATCCATGGTTTTAATTGTTAAAAAAACTTCCAATTTTAAGCATTTTAAGGATGTGTTACATGCAAGTGGTGTCCATGGTGATGTTTTATATTTGAATAACTGATGTATAAATGAGTTAAGTATTTAGTATTTAGATTTAAGTCTCTTTAAGTGAAAAGTTTTATAAAGTAATGAGGTTTAAAATATATAATTTGGCAACGGGGCAAGAAGATCTAAGTGTAATGCTCAATCCAATAAAGATAATATGATGAGAATATAATACAAGGTTTATTAAATAACTCAGGAGAGACAGCCAACATGCAACAGTGTGTAAACATGAACAATACCAGACAAATAAACAGAACAAAGAGAGGAACTTAAATACACAGTGATGATTAGCTAAAAGACGATCAGCTGTGATGATTAGAGTTTGTGTCCATGGTAACTGATGAATGGTGGGAAACAAGGACAAAGAAACACATGTGATGAATATAAACAAACCAGAAGTCCATGAAAGCAAACTAACTGAACATAAACTGTGACATCACACTCCCCTCCGGCAAGGCCCAACCTCGCGCCGTAACAAAAGGATGGCAGGGGGATGGAGGGGGTTTAGGAGGTGGACGAGGAGCTGGCAAAGGCATGGTGACAGGGGATGGTGCAAGGATGGTGACAGAAGATGGCAAAGGTATGGTGAATGGGATGGTGATGAAAAGATGATGAAAGGATGATGACGGGAGGTGGAGACAACGGATTGATGTGAGGATGACGACTTGGCGGCGATGATGGGAACAGCTCGATGGCACAGACCCAGAGCTCACCAGTGCTGACAGCCCATGGCGGTAGAGCCAAGGCAAGATGTTGTAGAGGCTGACAACAACTGGGCGATGACTGACGGAGACAAGACAGAGTACCCGAGGGCTGAGGTGGAACCGGTGTGACAGAGGACAAAGGCGACGCCGAAGGGAAGGAGGAACCCACTGCAGCCACACGCAGCGGAGTGAAGCCAAAGGTGGGAGGAGCCAAGGTAGAGCTGACAGGTCATCAGGCTGAGATGGAGCAGAGCCATATAGAGAGAGAGTTGCGACAACTCAATAGACTCCAATGGAACGTTTTTTTTACAGCAATGGCGGCTCGTGGAGCCTCTCAATACTTCCCGGAAGTAGCAGCCGCGCCGTAGAGTTACAGCAGAACAGACCGTGATGCACTTTTAGAAGGTAAGCAGTTTAAATTATAATATTTTATAAAAAAGGCAGATACACCTGTATATGATTAACACACAACTTGGCGCACAATCTTTAGTTCTATTTAGATTGCTCCTGCTGACTAGAACATAACTTTCTCCTTTCCGTGTCAGTGGGGAAACCATGCATTCATATTGCTTTCTCTGAGTGACTGGATCATCCTCATGCAGCACTGCAAACCATAGCGGAGACTACAAGAACATGTAGGAAAGGACAGACGAAATACTTGACATGCAGTTTATTATAAATGTATAAATCCATTGCACTAAATCAGTGCAAAAGTCAATGTGTGTATAATCATGTTTTATTTTAGAGTTGAATATATTGTGTATGAATGTATATAGTAATAAGTGAATGGGGTGAATAAGAATTGTTAACATTAAGATTAATTAAATTTCACTAAATTAAATTTTACATTTCACTTATTTGCAATGTTTTTTTAAGACAATCACCTGTCACCTGCATGTCTCCTGTCCCTCTAAAACCATAGTGAACATGACATGATTGCCCTTAACTAACATACAAGTTTAAAAACATAAAAATAATTAAAAACAACTGCAACGCGATCTTTAAACAAGGTAATGTTAGCCAGAAATATGTTAACAAGGCAGGCAACGCTGGTTGAAAACACTAATCCTCAAATATTAGCAGGTTTTTATCTTTTAAAAACAACATTGCTGTAACTACATACACATACTACATTCACATGTCGGTGTATTATATAAATATTGTAAACTGATGCATTTATTGACTATAAATTACCAAAAATCACGGTTCTGTCTCTCAAACCCTATCATTTTGAATTGCCGCCAAAGCACTTCCTGGAACTATCTGAAAGCTACACGAATCACGTGACGATCAAGCGTTTTGAACTTCCGTTGTCACAACTCTGTCTCTCTATGGCTCTGAGATAGAGCTAAGAGATCAGAGGCCTGAGGTGGAGCCTCACTGTCACAGCAGGAAATCCCCGTAAACAGCGCAGGGCTGTAGACATCCGGCAGCGGTGGGGCTGGAGGACTGGCTGAGCTTTATGGTGCCACAAAACTTGACAGAATAACGGTAAGTGTAACACAGTCCATGCAGATCGATGAAATTAAGAAATCTTAATTCAGGAGACTTAGTTCAGTGCTGTCCAGAAACAGCCATGATGAAGGTACCAGGTGCGTGGGAGTCAATACCTCCTCACTGAAGTTTATCAGCCTGTTCTCATTGTCCACTGATGTCATCCCCTCATCCACTGATGTCACGGGCTCACACCCCTGGTCAGACTCACGATGGAGCTCCATTTTCGGGGCGAGGGCCAGCTCTGTCCGTGTCCTCGGGCTCTGGCTGATACGGGCTATGGTAGCTCTCCCTCTGTAGGGGACTCACACAAATTCTCCACAGTTGATGGTGGTGATTCGGGCTCTGGGTCTGGCTATGTCCTCGATCAGAGAAGGACGCTCTCCAGACACCGGATAATCGCTTCTTTCTAGTTCAGTCCAGTGGTGTCTGGGAGGTCAACAGGGTGATGGTAATTTGCCCTGGTTCAGAAGAGAGACTTTAGGCTTTCACTGTCATAAGGGCAGGTGACAGCAAGGTGGCTCTTCTGACAAAGAAACATAAGTGATGAATATATATTTAAAAAAAAAAAATAGAAGTCCATGAAAGCAAACTAACTGAACATAACTCTGATGCTAAGTACATTACTATCATATTTCCTAAAAACTGTTAAGTAATCATGAAAAAAGTATTTAGTTTGCCAGTTCTACATGACATGTATTTAAAGAATAGATATAATTTCCATCACGGTTAAATCACAATCTCATGCTAACATAAATTTGAATAAGACACTTGAACAAGTTGCAGCAAAACCTAATCAAATTTGTTTTAGATTAAGAAACTGAGGCTGAAGAGAACTAAATTCCACTAGCCAAATTCATGGAATGTGAAGTAAGCAGTGCTGATGAAGTTTGACATTTCCCCTGAGACACACTTCTGAAAATCAACAACATCCCTTGGAGAGAATCTTGATGAACTGGTTCAGTTGTATTTTACTCAAGTTGGAGCTAAACTCTGTAGGAAGTCATCCAGGAACAGGATTGGATACCCCAGGTATAGAAGGTATAGAAAATGTTCTCTGGTACCTAAAAGGGTTTGGTCAATAATACTTCACCTTCCATACACCATGTCATCTATGCCACCAGAAGACATACCTTCATATCAGCTCATGTTTCTACTGGCCTATTATTGCTCAACAGTTTGACAGAAACCAGTGTTATTTATTAGGGATGCACCGATACCAGTATCGGTATCGGGCCGATACCAAGCTCATGTTGTACTCATACTTGTAAAAATACCCTTGATACCAAAGACTGATACCTCACGTGACGTAACTGGCAGATTGTTCATGCACAGAGACACCAGCGGCAGCAGCAGAAACAATGTCAGCCTCAGGGGTGTGGAAATACACCATCAAAATTAATGGTGACATCACACACATTGGGAACTGTATGCTTTCAATCACAATTCGTTATCGATTAGTGAAGGCAGGATAGGTGGAATCGCGCTGAATGACACAGACCAGAATCGCTCTCTCTCTCACATGCGCTCTCTTTCTTGCACACAATCCCAGTTCTCTCAGACAGCACGCGATCAGTTCTCCTTGCGCCTGAATGGTCAAATGCACACATAGTTGGCAAAATGTCCACTGTGTGGAGTATCTCACCTAAATACAGTCAGTTATGGCTTAAGTCGACGTAAACATTTGGGTGATAACAGGATATGTGTCAGTGTCCATGGATTCAGTCTTAAGTAGCCTATATTTGTCATTAATGTTAATAAAACAACAAAATATGTTAAATAAATGTATACATGGTAAATAAACCTACTGTATCAGAAAAACAAGTTTATTTAATTTGTATCTCTAATGTATTTGTTGTATTGTTTGTAATTTGTTTGTAAATTTCTTTTTATGTAACAACAATTATATATATTGGTAATTATGCACTTTGAAGGTTATTGGACACTGAAATTTTTGTTCTTTAAGTTTGTGACAAGCACATAAAAATTACACAGACAATGTGGTCCCATTAAAAAGTAGTAGCTTTGGGTACCAGTTTATCCTGGTTACCCTGCCACCAAGTTCCCTAAGGCTTTGCATGCTTTATTCTGCTACAGCACCCATTATTATCAGTGCCTTAGTCCAGATGTTCTCTAGTATAGAGCACACGGCCATCCACGTGATGTAAAAGAAAACGTGATTCATCAGACCAGGCCAACTTTTTCCATTGCTCCATGGTCCAGTTCTGATGCTCACATGCCCACTGTTGGCGCTTTCAGCCGGAGGACAGGGATCAGCATGGGCTCCCTGACTGGTCTGTGGCTATGCAGCCCCATACACAACAAACTGTGATGCACTGTGTATTCTGACACCTTTTTTATCAGAACAAGTATTAACTTCTTGAGCAATTTGAGCTACAGTAGCTCGTCTGTTGGATCAGACCACATGGGCCAGCCTTTGCTCCCCATGTGCATCAGTGAGCCTTGGCCGCCCATGACCCTGTCACCGGTTCACCACATTTCCTTCCTTGGACCACTTTTGAAAGATACTGACCACTGCAGACCGGGAACACCCCACAAGAGCTGCAGTTTTGGAGATGCTCTGACCCAGTCATCTAGCCATCACAATTTGGCCCTTGTCAGACAGAGGACCTTGAAAGAGCATTCACTAACTTGAAAATGTGTGTGCTGTCATTTGGCAACAGTCCTTAAGAATCCAGATTTCAATGAGAAAATCCATGGTTACTGGAACTGTATTTCCTCAAGGAGGAAAGGCCGCACCTTTACAGAAACTAGAATCTCTTACTTCGAGTTGAGACGTTCAGTAATTGAAAAGAATGGCTTATGTGGCAAAATAAAACACTAAATAAAATTCTGTGCTGTAGATGTGGTGAGGTTTGTGATTCCAGGCTCTGTCTGGGATGCTTGTTGCAAGGGTGTAAGTACCACTAGACTTTCCTGTTCCATCAATGGCTAAGCTTAACTCGACTGTGCAAAGAAGAGGAGAGAACCGTGAGATAGGAATAGCTCATCTTATTGAGCCTTTTTCTACTCTCCAGTGGTGATGCACGCTTTGTTACATTCCTTAACGTCTGTAGCAACAGTTGCCTATAGGGCGATGCTGACAGGTGTAAGAGAAGCTGGCTGCCTTACAAACTACAATAAAAATATGTCTTCAGCTGTCTAAAATAACAGGGGAAAGTTGGAGAAATCTGTCATTTTACATTTGAACTTTTTGAAATAGTCCTGTTTCTTGTTCTGTCCTGCCTGATTTCCATATGTTCTATGTTTAGTCTAATTAGTCTATGTATAACAAATGTAGGACTCCTTTGTTTCCTGTAGTGTTTCATCTGGTGTTAAATGTTCAATTTAGTTTTAGAGATTTTAGGTTTCTTTGTTTTGCTGATTCTAATCAAATAAAGTTGCACTGGAGTTCAACAGTCTATTCACGGACTATCTAAAGAATATTGCATACAAAATGGTAGCTCTCAAATCTGGTTTTTGACCCTTCATATGAATATTTTAACCAACAAAAAAAAAAAAAAAAAAAAAAAAAAAAACTCTTCAATTATACATCCTTTTGTTCCAAACCTGTATGACTTTCTTACATTTTTCCTTACGTCTTTGCATTTGGCAGGTGCTTTTACCCAAAGTGACTTACATTGCATTCAAGGTGTAAATTTTATTAGTTCTTACTTATAGTGCGTATCATATGCACGCGAAAAACTGCGTACCATAAGCACGCCAAAACTCATTTTGGCGTATATATTTTACGAGATTACAAACTCGTACTATTTATACGCATTCTCGTTGTTACGGGTGCTGGTTGTAGAGACGAGAAGTATACGGATATCCACAAATCAAAGGGTATTTAATGAACACAGGAGCAGAACAAACATCCAACACAATCTATATAACATTTAGGACAGACAAGGAGTGAAGGGAGTGAGTCCATTATATAGGGAGTGATGACGATCAGGAACAGGTGCAGGTGATCCGTGATGCTGGGGAGCTGACGAGGGAAGTGAGTGCAGGTGAGGAGACAAGAGGATCATGGGAAATGGAGTTCTGGAGACGAGGGAACTGTGACAGTACCGCCCCCTCCCGGTAGGCGCGACCTAGATGTAACACCGGGGAGGAGGGGGGGTGGGCGCCCTGGAGACCTCATGCCGGTGCAGGGAGAGGCATGGGTAGGAGTGGAGGTCTCCAGGGTGGGTCCATGAGCCACGGTGGGTCAGGTGCAGAGGGCTGCCACGGCGGGTCAGGTGCAGTGGGCTGCCACGGCAGTGTACGGAGCCCACCCCCATGTGTGGCACCCACATGTACCCCGCCCACGGGTACCTGCCAAAAAATACTTGGGGAGGTTAAGGAGGGACTTCAGGAGCCTGAGGAATGGCGTGGGAGTGGGCTCGTGGGCAGCGGAGCATGGAGCGGCTGACTCGGCGGCTGAGGCTGAAGCGGCGGGCTCGGCCGCGGCGGCTGGAGCGGAGGGCTCTTCCATCCCCTCAAACACAATTAAAATGCCCGTTGGAACGGGAGTGGGCTCGCTGGAGAAGGCTGGAGCGGGCTCGGAGAGAGCTGGAGCGGGCTTCTTCCTCCTCCTACGCCTTCTGGGCCCAACGGAGGATTGTGGGTCCAGCGTAGACCAGGAAATCAGTTCACTGGAGGGATATGTGGAGGAAGAAGGAGTCTGACCAACTGGCCCGGCCACCTCTGTTTCTGGAGGGACTGGACGGGATTGACATATCCTGAACCTCATCGACACAGAAACTAGATCCGTTTAAATACAAAATTAGATGGTTTCGCTCAAGGAGAAATAATTTTCAGGTTCATCAAAACGGATAGTGTCATCGTCCAGTCCGTCCAGAAAAAGGGTGTTCAAAAGTGCATCTGACCAGTAAGTCAGGAAAGCAAGCTCTACAAACTCCTCCACATACCTCTCCAGTGAACGACCAACCTGGAAGAGCCCGATGAGCCGGTCGGCCGCAGATGTAGTTGTGTGAGGCTGAGAAGGAGTTGGAGCCTCGGGGATGAAGAAAATTCCCATATTACCCTTTGTGGATATCCAGCGGTATTGGTCTGTCCTTCTGTTACGGGTGCTGGTTGTAGAGACGAGAAGTATACGGATATCCACAAATCAAAGGGTATTTAATGAACACAGGAGCAGAACAAACATCCAACACAATCTATATAACATTTAGGACAGACAAGGAGTGAAGGGAGTGAGTCCATTATATAGGGAGTGATGACGATCAGGAACAGGTGCAGGTGATCCGTGATGCTGGGGAGCTGACGAGGGAAGTGAGTGCAGGTGAGGAGACAAGAGGATCATGGGAAATGGAGTTCTGGAGACAAGGGAACTGTGACACTCGTGTGATCGTCTTGACTTTTTCTGTAAAACATTGTTACAGTGCACATTTTGCTAATACAGTACAAAAAAAACCCTCCTACACTTAATATTATACTGTAATTTTTGTCTTTATAGGTTCTGCCTCACATCCTAATGCTTCTAAGTTCAAAGCATCAGAAATCAAGTAAAATGCCTTTTGCAGTATGGCAAAACAATCTTTTAAAATAATATATACATTTTGTTTCATTAGTTAACTACTTTAGTTAATATGAACTAAGAATGAACCGTACTTCTACAGCATTTATTCATCTTAGTTAATGTTATTTTCAACATTTAATACATTAATAAAATCAAAAGTTGTATTTGTAAACTTTACTTAATGCACTATGACACGAAAATCAATGCAAATCAACGGATTATAATAAAGTTATTCAAGAAATTTTGTAGAATTTTTGACAGTATAAGAACTATGACAGTGTCTTCTAAGACAATGTCTTACTGGGTGGGTCAAGGCAATAAGCCCTTTGGCCAATACACAAAGCACATCCCCGATAAAGGATAATAATACTTGGAGAAGGAAATTAAAGGTGTTTACTGAAACAAAGGCAAGGTTTCAGAAGGATTGAACTCCAAAGCTGTTCTTCCTGCATGTCTAGAAAGCTGCTGTACATATATGAAACAGCTGGATACATTGGGTAGAAAGACATTTCTTTTAAGTGCACATAGCACCTAATAGAGTCTTTAAGCTTTATGCTTGAGTTTATTTGGTAAAAAAGACTGTGTCAACGCTGCTCATCTTAAATAATCACTGAGAATTGGTGTACCTTAAGGCAAAACTGGCCTCAAAACAACTTTCATCCTGTTACACAACTTTGAACCCAGTTATCTGAACATTAGTTATTTACACACCAGGTTTCTTTCAATAAAGACATTATGTAGCAAAAAGAATTTGCTACATAAATAATAGATTCACTGTCAGACTGACTCAAAACAATATGGAAAAGCACATTTATCTATAACAGAGCATGTATCAGATTCCTGCTGTGCCATTTCTTCAGGAACATTCTATTGAACTGCAGAGTTGAATAATGCATGTATAATACATTAATTTAAACAGCTTTTCTACACTGATTTTCAACTTTCACCTGCTTAAAGTCCAATTTAAGAGTTTTATTAAAGGTTATACATTGTGTAACCACATTTAACTTTATTAAAGGATAACAAATTATTGCTGCAAAGGAAGTAAATGGTAATGTGTTATCTGTTGCATAATTCAATTTTTAAGAGGTCAGCAGTGGAAAAATGCAAGGATTTTGTCTTTCCACCATGTCTTTCTGCAATACAGAGGGTGAATTCTACTACTGGCAAAGTTTTATCCTATCCCTCTGTTATAAAAGCCTTTTTCACCATGGTTTAACAGACTCTTTTTTGGTCAGTTTTCCCAAATGTAAACGAATGTGCAGGAAGCTGAGACATAAACATGTCAAACATAACTACATAAACAAGAACGACTGATTAATCTATTGTGTAGAAGAAATGGATGGAAGAATGTTGCATATCATTTACAATACAACAGCCCTCTTTGTTTCAATCTTTCAATGAGGGTGAACTTTCTAAGGAATTTAAAGGTTGTTGTGCCCCCTCCTGGAGTGACTTAGATAGCACAGCTCATTACTACATACAAAATATTGTTTGCAATGTCTGTCTACATTGTTTTGGCAATTGCTCAGACAATTTACCCTTAATGCAAATAGCATGACATTTCCATGTACTCTTTGTGTGAATGGTACCTAAGTGTTAGATAGTGCAAACAAAATGCTTTCTATTAGCACTTTGTGCAAACAGCACATTTTTACACTCAGTGTGAATAACATCTGCCTTTACTTACACTTACTTTAAAGAGCTGATATTTTGAACTCTAATAATTGAATTATATTGATTTTTAATAATTAAACAAAACATTTAATTTATTCATTTTTTAAATTAAAGTTTAAATATATTTTTAATTACATACATGGGTTGTATTTAATATCAATTTGTTGAACAAATGTTAAAAAATGTTAGGAACCGCTGAGCTACAGTATGTCATATTAAAGAGCACTAAAGACTATCATTAAAGACTATAAAACACAAGCATAGAGATACAGAAGGTTTCAGAAGGATTGAACTCCAAAGCTGTTTTTCCTGCATGTCTAGAATGCTGCTGTATGAAACAGCTGGATACATTGGGTAGAAAGACATTTCTTTTAAGTGCACATAGCACCTGATAGAAATCTGTAAGCTTTACGCTTGAGTTTATTTGGGAAAAAAAGAGTGTGCCGAAGCTGCTCATCTTAAATAATCACTGAGAATTGGTGTGCCTTAAGGCAAAACTGACCTCAAAACAACTTTCATCCTGTTACACAACTTTGAACCCAGTTATCTGAACATTAGTTATTTACACACCAGGTTTCTTTCAATAAAGACATTATGTAGCAAAAAGAATTTGCTACATAAATAATGGATTCACTGTCAGATTGACTCAAAACAATCTGGAAAAGCACATTTATCTATAACAGAGCATGTATCAGATTCCTGCTGTGCCATTTCTTCAGGAACATTCTATTGAACTGCAGAGTTGAATAATGCATGTATAATACGTTAATTTAAACAGCTTTTCTACACTGATTTTCAACTTTCACCTGCTTAAAGTCCAATTTAAGAGATTTATTAAAGGTTTTTTCATAGCATTAAAGAGCACTAAAGACTAGCATTAAAGACTATGAAACACAAGCATAGAGATACAGCCAGTGCCGTCTCTAGGCATAAGCAAACTAGGCGGTCGCCTAGGGCGCAAATAGCTGGGGGGCGCCAGTGAGAGCCCCCGCCCCACCAATATTTCAATATATTATTATATTATATATATATATATATTACTTTTATATAGGCTATATATGAAGAGTTTGGTTCCAAAACGCAATAACTCCATTTTGATTAATTTGAGTAGCCTATAAAGGTGTTTTCTTTACCAAGAAAGTGGCAAGATGAAAACCACTATTTTCTGTTTCAAACTTTCACATAGCATTTTTTGGTTATAAAAACATTAAAAATTCAAATCTGCATTTTGATTTTAAAAGGTTTATTATAAAAACGGATTTTTTTTTTTTCCCGAAATGCAATAAATCCATGACATTTTTTTTTTCAAAATGCATTAATCCATCAATATAAAAGTTATTTTTTATATTGAAAATACACAACAAAGTAAGTTGATTCACATATATGACAGCCTCTGAACTTCATCAATATAAATCTTATATAAGCATTTTACTAAAAATAAAATACTTTTACTGTGACACATTTTCCAAAAGCATTTACTACAAAATAAAGTCGGAAGAACACAGACTGCAAGCAAGCATGTGCAAAGAAGTGCTCACACAACCGCGTTTGACACGTGACGTGACGCTGCGCGCTGCACAGAGCGGGACACTTAAAGGGTTAGTTCACCCAAAAATGAAAATTCTGTCATTTATTACTCACCCTCATGCTGTTCCACACCCGTAAGACCTTCATTAAGCGATTTCAAAACAATATGCTTCAGGAAGCATCGGAGCACAGTGAATCTGTGTATCGAATCTGCAGTTTGGAGCGCCAAAGTCACGTGATTTCAGCCGTTTGGCGGGTTTGAACCGCGATCCGATTCATGATTCGATATACACTGATTCATAATGCTCCGATGCTTCCTAAAGCAGTGTTTTGAAATCGGTCATCACTAAATAAGTCGTTATTTTGTTTTTTTGCCGCACCAAAAATATTCTCGTCGGTTTGTAATATTAATATTGAACAACTGTACTCACATGAACTGATTTAGATGTGTTTTTAGTACCTTTATGGATCTTGACAGAGGAAGTGACATTACTCCCTATGAAGGCCTCACGGAGCCATCGGATTTGAACTAAAATATCTTAATTTGTGTTCTGAAGATGAATGAAGGTCTTACGGGTGTGGAACGGCATGAGGGTGAGTAATAAATTACAGAATTTTCATTTTTGGGTGAACTAACCCTATAAAAACGGATTTAAAACAGACAACAAAACGGTATGTTATACAGTGTACACTACAGTACATGTTTTCATATAACAGACCTATGCTATGCCTTTTGTGTGTAAAGATGATCATTTTTAAGCATGACTGTTTGGATTTATATGAAATGGTAACACTTTACAATAAGAGTCCATTTGAAACATTAAATGAGGTTAATAAAATTGTTCATCTTTAATTTCAACATTTACATTTTAACATTTTAAAATTGTCTCTTACATTAGTTATAATGCACTATGAATTAACATGAACGATCAATGTAATAATCAGTATTTTTTATATTTAAAAATTACAATAAACATTTAAGCATTTTTTTAAGAAACAAAATGTAAGAAAGTTAAAACTGAAAACAATCTTGCTACTCAAACTGTATATAGAACTTTTTTTAATATTTTTTTGCTCCTTTTGTATTTTACATTTACTTTACTTTCAATATGTTTAATATCAAAAACAATACTTTTCGTACTTAAGTACAAAAAATATCACATACTTTAAAACTTTTACTCAAGTAACATTCTAAACATTGACTTTAACTTCTACCAAAGTCATTTTCTGGTAAGATATCTATACTTTTACTCAAGTATGGTTTTCGAGTACTTTATACACCACTGCTAAAAATACATTCAGCCGTTGCTCTCAAAATTAATTCAACGAGTCATCTTGTTAATGTTATAAATTAATCTGTTTACCGATTCTGTTCTGCCGTGGCCTTCTCCTCCAGCCCCTTTTTTGCCTGGGGGTTCTGACCCTTCTTCCCATCCCCTGATACTAATCATCACCCCCTTCCACCACTTGTAGGTGATGTTGTTTCTGTTTATGGAACCAAGAGTCCCCAACTGGGTGAGGGGTAATGTCACATTTCCTTTGTGTCATCCAGAGACTGGATCCTAGGTTTATTTTGCTGTTTTCCTTGGTTGTGATGGGTTTTGATTATGTTCACTTGTCCCTTGTTTATTCCTTGTTATCTGCTGTGTATATATCCCTGGTTTTTGAGTTCTTGTTTGTCAGTTATTGTCTTAGTATGCCTATTGATTTTGCATTTTGTTTATCATGTAGGTTTGTTTCACTGTTTATTGGATTATCTTCAAAACTCCTTCCTTCCTGAAACAATGATACCCAGTCAGATGGAAGCAAATAATCTGTTGCAGCTACTGGACTGTTAAAAATGTAAAAATAATAATAATAATACATTAAAAGTTTAGTGGAAACTTTAATTTTTTTTAAAGTTTTGACATAAATGGTTTTAAATTATTTATTTGTGCATAAGGGTCAAATTTTGGTTTCTCTATAAGCTAGAAAGTCAGCCAGTTTGAAAGTTGACAAAATATGTCCTGAACATACATAGGGAGTGGTTAATGATACTCAGCAATTTACAGGAAGCAGCCCTTTTAGGTGGTAACTTGCAACAAATTACACTCTAAAAAAATATTTTAAATATTTATAAAACACATATTATTTGAGTATATTTTACAAGATAATACTAGTCTCTCTACTTCAAAATGTCAGGTTTAATCAAATGTCTTACTTGTGTTTCTTTGTAATTATTTGTGAAATTTACTAGTGATTTCTGAGTGGAAATTGTTTCAAAATTAATCCAACACCATGTTTTCTTCAGTGTATTTACATTCCTCTTGTATTTTCTGTTGCTCTCAATCATCTAAATATAGTTAAACAAAAACAAACACTGAGGCTCCTCCACCATGCTACTGGCAGTTGGCTGTGGCCAGTACAGATCAAACCTGATAGTCCAAGGGTTTGCAAGATTGACTGAAATCTAAACATGCTGCATTCATGTAAAACATGAAAACTAAAGCCTGGTATATGTTCTTATATTCATTTAGAAGTGTTCATTATAAATTAAAATGAATCCTTCTACTTTGGTGCAAGATGGAAAAATATCTGCCATTTTTCTACATTCTACTGCCTATTTTGAGGCAGACATTTTCTATGCAGTTCTGTCAATGCAAAACAAGTCTACTCTTGTCATTTCGTCATGGCTAAAGCATGTAATACAACACTGCCAGAACACCACACAATGGGGAACTGTGGAAAGTGTGATCCCCCTGCCCTCACCATAATTCATTTCCCAACAATACTATCTTTCACATGCTGAGTGATATTTAGCTTTAAGATGATAAAGATGATGATAAAGCCAGTACAACTCACTGAATTGTGAAAGCATAGAGTGAATAAGAAAGATCATTAAAAGAACTAGAATTCAATGCATTTTTTAAATGAATTCACCATTTTCAATGCAAAGGTCAAAATTATATATGTGGGTAATGTATGGTTGTTCTGGTTTCCCCACAATCCAAAAACATGTAGTATAGGTGAATTGGAAATGCTAAATTGTCTATAGGTGTGAATGCATGTGTGTGTGAGTCCCAAGCATTGTAATGGGAAGGGTTGGGGAAAGACCAGGGGCCTCATTTATAAAAAAGCACATAGAATCCCTACTAAAAGTGAACGTAAGCCAGAAAGCAGAGAATGGCTTTTGTAAATATTGAGATCTATAAAACTTTGCGTATGCACACAATTTACCCTTTATAAATCACAGTCTACCTGAGAATTTGTGCATGTAGAAAAGTCTCACATACAGCCCTTTACATGCCCACATTCAACCATAATTAGCCAATGCAAATCACATTATGAATGGCCATGCATATTAAAACACTCAATCATGGCAGCAATGGAGAGCAAGGCAAAGAAACACAATTTATCCGAAACAGAAATTGAGGTTCTTGTGGCAGAAAAAGACATGAGGGGTTTCGCACCGAATAGTTCTAGTACATGATCAACGTACACTAACGTCACTGATAGTTCCTATAGTTCCTACTCTGAAGTAAGGGCTAATTTAGTTCCCCCAAAAGGAGTTCCTAGAATTACAATCGTTCTTAGTTCTTGCGGTGGGAACACGGCAAAATCCGGGTATCTTCAGCCAATAGTTCTAGGAACTATGAAAAAGTTCTTCTGGTGCAAAAGCACCTATAGTGGAGACACGGGAACCAGATAAATCACTTTATTGCATGTGTGCAAAGTTAAAACAATAGGGCATTGTTGTGCACTCTATTACACGGAACGTGAAAATGGATTATTATTCACGTCGGCACTAATGATGTTCGACTTCGCCAGTCGGATATCACTAAAATTAACATTAAAGAGGTGTGTGAACTCCCAAGTACGATGTAAGAAAAAGTAATTTGCTCTGGTCCCATTCCTGTTTGTCGGAGTGATGAGATAGTTAGTAGATTATCATCACTCAATGGCTGGCTGTCTAAGTGGTGTCCGCAGAATAATATAGGTTTCACTGACATCTGGAAAACTTTTTGGGGCAGACCTGACCTGTTGAAAAAAGATGGTATTCATCCCTCCTGGGATGGTGCTGCTCTTCTCTCTAGTAATATGGCACATAGTCTTAGAACTGAAACATGACAAACTGGGGCCCAGGTCAGGAAGCAGATATACTGGCTAAACCGACCATCTGCTAGCAGTCTCACGTCACAGAAGTCAGATAAATCCCAACACATAGAAACTCTTTCACCTAGATATTATCACATAGAGACTGTGTCTGTACCCCGAATTAGTAAATACAAAAGACTTCCAAACCCATTTAAGGGAAAAAATTTTATTGATGTTCAACAAATAAAAAACAGAGATAATACTGATAAACAAATAATAAAGCTTGGGTTGCTGAATATTAGATCCCTTTCTTCAAAAGCACTTATTGTAAATGATTTTATCATAGGCAATAATCTAGATTTGCTGTGTTTGGCAGAAACCTGGCTAAAACCAGATGATTACATTACTTTAAATGAGTCTAGCCTTCAAGGTTACGATTATCGACACAATCCTCATCAGAAAGACAAAGGGGGAGGTGTTGCTGTAATTTATAGTAATATCTTCAGTATTACTCAAAAGTCATTAAAATATAATTCCTTCGAAGTGATGGTGCTTTATGTAACGTTATGTAAGTTTACATTTGTGCTTGCTACTGTATACAGGCAACCAGGGCACCATACAGACTTTATCAGAGAATTTGCTGATTTTCTATCAGAGTTAGTACTGGCTGCAGATAAAATCCTTGTTGTTGGTGATTTTAATATCCATGTAGATAATGATAAAGATGCATTGGGATTGGCATTTATAGACATTCTAAACTTTATTGGAGTTAGACAACACGTGTCAGGACCCACTCATTGTCGTAATCATACTTTAGATCTAATATTGTCACATGGAATCGATATTGGTGCCGTTGAAATTCTGCAGCAGAGCAATGACATCTCAGATCATCATTTATTTTCATGTATATTACATTTAGCCAAGGCTGCAAAACCACCACCCAGCCATAAATATGGTAGAACCATCACTTCTACCATTAAAGATTTCTGATCTTCCTGATCAGTTTCATTGCCTAAGCATACCAGACAGCTTAGAAGATCTCGATGTTGCAACAGAAACTATTGACTCTGTCTTTTCCAGCACATTAGATGCAGTTGCTCCTCTGCGCTTAAAGAAGCTTAAGGACACTAATCCAAGGCCATGGTACAACGAGCACACTCAGGCTCTTAAGAGAGCTGCCAGAAAAATGGAGCGCAGCTGGAAGAAAACAAAACTAGAAGTTTTTCGCATTTCGTGGAGAGAGAGAATGATTGAGTACAGAAAGGTCTACTACAGTATCCCTGTAGTGTCCCTGAGGAAAAATTTCATTCAATCGTTGCTATAGGAGAGGAAGAATTCTCTAAACTTATTACATCATCAAAATCAACAATATGTTTGTTAGACCCTATGTTGACTAAGCTATTGAAAGAGATGCTTCCAGAGGTCATAGATCCTCTTCCTAATATCATTAATTCATCTTTATCACTAGGATACGTACCGAAAACTTTTAAGCTGGCTATTATTGAACCTCTTATTAAAAAACCACAACTTGATCCTAGAGAATTAGTCAATCACAGGCCGATCACGAATCTACCTTTTCTGCCAAAAATACTAGAAAAGGCAGTTTCATCACAACTATGTTCCTTTTTAGAAAGAAATGGTATCTGTGAGGATTTCCAGTCAGGATTTAGACCGTACCATAGTACTGAGACTGCTCTCATTAGAGTTACAAATGATTTGCTCTTATCATCAGATCGTGGTTGTATCTCTCTATTAGTGATATTAGATCTCAGTGCTGCTTTTGACACTATTGACCACAATATTCTTTGAATAGACTTGAAAATTATGTTGGCATTAGTGGAATTGCATTGGCATGGTTCACACCTTACTCATCTGACCGTTATCAGTTTGTAGTAGTAAACGAAGAGATGTCATACCTGTCACGATCACAGTCTGTTCCTGTTCACTCCGGACTCCATTTCCCATAATCCTCCCTGTCAATCACATGCACTCACTCCACCAATCACCTGTTGCCACATACAGTCATGCACACTCCACACTATCACCACACCCAGCTGATATGCATTACCTGGACTATAAAGGACTCACACACACACCACCTCACCGCAAAGTCTTGATTACCATTGTGTCATTTCTGAGCGTTTCTATCCTGTCTGCCTGCTTGTTATCGGTCCTGCCTGTTTCTTGTTTTTGACCCGTTGTTGCCTGTCCTGATCTTTGCCTGTCCCTTTACTATAAATCTGCCTGCTCCTCACTGTTCCTGTTTGTTCCTGTTTTGACCCTGCCTGTACGACCACTCTCATTTGTAAATAAATGCTGCACTTGGATCCCTGCCTGTGAGTCTCCCTGTGTTACAGAAGACTTCGCCACACCAAGATCCAGCAGCTACCATGAGTGTTTCTGTCACCTCTAATATGAACCCATCGGCTCAGCTAATAGGTCTCCGTCAGGGAGACAGATCCATAGAGGAATATGTCATGGACTTTATTGAACTAGCACCGTTAACTTGTTTTAATGAGGAGTGCCTCATGATATTTTTTCGCAGTGGACTATCTGATCTGCTCAGTTCCGTCATGCCATTACATCAGCCTGACGGACATTGGAATGTTATATTGATCTGGCATTGCAGCTGAGCGGCTCTCCCTTTTCTGTGGGTGCCGCGGAGGAATGCGACACTTCGCCGAATCATGTAATGGCCGCCGCGCCAAAGGACATTCACAAGATGGCGGCTACCATCATAACACCAAGTCACATCTCTGCTGATCGCCCTGCGCAATGCCACGTCTCCGCTGATCGCCCAGATCCACGTCATGTCTCCGCTGATCACCTAGAGCCTCGTTACGTCTTCATTGATCGTGCAGAGCCAAGTCAAGTCCCCACTGAACGTCCGGAATCACGTCACGTCACTGGTTCTGTCTGAGAGCGGAGAGGATTGCGTTCCAGCATGAATGATCCTCCACTGACTTCAGCTCGACCGGCTGGTGTTCCGAAGCTTCGCGCTCAAGCCCGCCGGCCGCTACGCGCTCAAATTCGTCAGTTTCTACGCTCTCAAGTTCGTCAGTTTCTACACTCTCAAGTTCAACTCTTGCAACGCTCTCAAGATTGCCGGTTGCTATGAACTCAAGCGCCCTGGACGCGATGGACAAGATGGCTGCCTTGCAAGTGCCCACGGGCAAGATGGCCTCCCCTGCGGTGCTCAAGGATGCAGGGGTTGTTCCAGCCATTGAGTCCGCTCCAGAACCCGCTCCAGCCAGTGAGTCCGCTCCAGCACAGCCTGCTCTCCTGGTCTGTCCTGTCTTGGCCCAGAGGGCTGTGCTCACTTTTTATGTCTTGGCTGTCCTGCGTGCGTTGAGGAACTCGAGCTCTATTGACGTTGGAGCAGTCTACCAGCCCGCTGCAGTCCCGGAGCAGCCCGAGCCCGCTGCAGTCCCGGAGCAGCCCGAGCCTGCTGCAGTCCCGGAGCAGCCCGAGCCCGCTACAGTCCCGGAGCTGTCTGCTCTCCCTGATACGGCCATGGAGGCCATCACCGAACTGCCCGCTCTCCTTGATACGGCCACAGAGCAGCCTTGGTCGGCCCTGCCACCACCGCCTGGACCATTTGCTCTGCCGCTCAGGCCATCTGCCCTGCTGGCGCCACCCGAGCTCCTTGCCCATGAACCCGCCAATGCCTCCCTTGATTTCCCCAAGAACTTTTTGGGGGGGGGCTATACCTAGGGGTGGGGAGCTGGGGGGTGGGGACCCTGCCCAGCCACTGCTGTCATGGCCATTCATGGACTATAGGTCACTAGGGCCATGTATGGACTCTGACCCGCTGGGGTCACCCATGGACTCTGACCTGCCGTGGCTGCCCAAGCCGCCTGACCTGCCGTGGCTGTCCGAGCCGCCTGACCTGCTGTGGCTGCCCGAGCCGCCTGACCTGCCGTGGTTGCCTAAACCACCCGACCTGCCGTGGCCACCCGAGCCACCTGACCCACCGTGGCTGCTTGAGTCCCTGGGGCTGCATTGGAGATCCCGTTCCCGGCTGCTGTTAGATCTCCAATGCACCCACCCCCACCCCCCCTCCCTAGCTGTTCCTTTACGTCGCGAGGACGCGCCTTCTGGGAAGGGGGCATTATGTCACCATCACAGTCTGTTCCTGTTCACTCCGGACTCCATTTCCCATAATCCTCCCTGTCAATCACATGCACTCACTCCACCAATCACCTGTTGCCACATACAGTCATGCACACTCCACACTATCACCACACCCAGCTGATATGCATTACCTGGACTATAAAGGACTCACACACACACCACCTCACCGCGAAGTCTTGACTACCATTGTGTCATTTCTGAGCGTTTCTATCCTATCTGCCTGCTTGTTATCGGTCTTGCCTGTTTCTTGTTTTTGACCCGTTGCTGCCTGTCCTGTTCTTTGCCTGTCCCTTGACTATAAATCTGCCTGTTCCTCACTGTTCCTGTTTGTTCCTGTTTTGACCCTGCCTGTACGACCACTCTCATTTGTAAATAAATGCTGCACTTGGATCCCTGCCTGTGAGTCTCCCTGTGTTACAATACCGATCACAAGTTCAATATGGAGTACCACAAGGCTCAGTACTAGGACTGTTGCTTTTCACTCTGTACATGCTACCCTTGGGAGACCTCATTAGGAAGCATGGCATTAGTTTTCACTGTTAGGCTGATGATACTTAGCTCTATATTTCCTCGCACCCTGACGAAACTTACCAATTCACAAAATTAACGGAATGTATAGCTGACATAACAAATTGAATGACCAGTGATTTCTTACTACTAAATTCAGAAAAAACAGATTATAATTTTTGGACCAAAAACTTCTTCACGTAATAACCTAGAATATTGTCTAACACTTGATGGCTGCTCTGTTAAATCTTTGTCGTCAGTTAGGAACCTGGGTGTGCTCTTTGATACCAATCTTTCATTTAAAAGCCATGTTTCTAGCGGTTTTCAGTAGGAAAGGTGTCATTTAAGCGGCACCTAAAGTAATAATTAACAATTTTTACAATGGAAGTGATTCAATTAAAAACCAACTTTAGCTCGATAAGAATTTTCCTATTGTCACTGTGAAGCTGCTTTGAAACAATATGTATTGTGAAAAACATTATATAAATGAAGATGACTTGACTTGTCCCTTCACAAATGTCCCATTACTTCCTCATGGAGCCTTGTTCCCTGTTGATGGCCTTCATGTTCAGGAAGGGTTTTTGATTCAGGCTCCTCATGCTGGTGGTAGTGGAGGTCAGGGGGAGAGGGACCACCCGAAGCATCAAGGCAATGCCATCTAAACTTGAGGAGGCTGATGGATCGCTCAACTACTGAGCGTGCATGAGCTTGGGCCTCATTGTAGCACATTTCCGCTCTTAGGGTTTGGCAACTGGGTGAGGAGCCAACATCTGAGGGGGTAACCACTGTCACCTGCACAGTGTAACAGATTAATTGTACACTAGGCTTGAATTGTTAGAAAATAGACCAATATATGTAGTTTTAACTTACCTAGAAGCCAGCCATCGCACACAGTGCGTGCCTCAAGTCTATTCCCTACACTTCTGTGAGCTAGAATAAACGAGTCATGTCTTGAACTAGGCCATCGTGCCACAACAATTGTCAAATAAAATTGGGCTCACATATAACTTGCACATTTATTGAATGCAAATGTTTTTGATTAGAATAAATGAATTTGTTCTCATGTGGAGCCCTTATAGCAATATGAGTGTAGTCAATTGCTGTGAAATCTCAGACCTATGACAAATTAATAGAATGATACAATTCCAAAAGGAGCTTTGCGCAGAAACAAATTGCATCATTTTACGACTAACATGATGCAATTTGGATCCAAGTCCTTTCGGTTTAAGGGTTTCTAGCAACTGGGTGTTCGATAGTTAAAATTCCCATTGGTAACACCCAGTTGCCAGAAACCCTTAAACCGAAAGGTACTGGGATGGCGCAGTTCCGTGTAGTTGGCCTTTGTATTGTTGGGCCTAGTTCAGTACACAGATTCAAGAGCACAGATCTAGGGAATCTGAATCAGGTTATTAGCCAACCATCATTGTGGGCTAGGAAATCTTCATGGTCCCTGAATACCCTTTCCCTCCTAAGTCTGCCATTGGCATTGAAGCATCTGGACAAGAATCAGACACACACAAATTATTCATTATATTTAATGAATAATCCAGCAAACTCACTCTCCCAACAAAGGTCTGTGAACCATCCCCATCTGCAACTAACACACAGGCAGAATCAGGTGTCTGGTTACAGGTCACAATAAAACTAATAAGACTTTTTCCGACCTGAAGAAATTTGCAGAAAATCTTCACTGTCACTTAATTCTTGTTTAAAAGGACAAAGTGAACCTTTTCATCCTATATATTCTATATATATAACCACTTGAGAAATGTATAAACATATCCAATTTTCCCATCTCATTTCCTTTCATAGGGATGGCCTATGTATTAATTCTCTCTTTTGAACTCTTTTATATTAATGTTTCAGAGTTGCATACTATGGTTAACTAAAATCACATCGGCATCATGTTTGGTCTCTATGAACTCCAATCTTCATTCTCGATTTGTTAATTTACATTACATTTAGCTAACTCTGTGACACATTAGTATTATAAGAATCTAGAAGGTTCTTCTCTCAAACACCCAATCCAATGTCTTATACTACAAAGAGTCATAAAAAGCTAAGCTGAGGCCTTTTCTTTCCATTCACCAAAGATCCTATAACTCCCAACTGGTTCTCTCTCATCAAGACAACATCAGCAAAGATCAATGGTAGCCTTCACAAATTGCATCAGGACAGTTTAATTCAAATGGGCGAAACATACAAGTATCAAACAAGTCTCATTAAAGAAGGGTGTGTTGGAACTAAATTGATGGTTTGCTCAAGGCTGTTGATCTGCTGAATTTCAAACAATGCTATAACTTCTTGCTCTCCTGTATTGTGCTTTAGCTCTCTCTTTCCCTTTGTAAACTGTATGCATGTTTGTGTGTGAATGTTAGAGTAGATAAGCATTTAGTCTAGTTAATAAAGTCTTGTTCATGTCACATGTAAAGTTGCCTGTGTTTTATGCTCATATACTGGAGTCCCTAATCATGCAGGTTTTGACTACATGCTCTAAGTAGTACTGTACAGTAAGAATATTATTTCCCATAACCCAGAAATTAACATTTCTTAGAATTAAAGGATTAGTCCACTTTTAAATAAACTTTTCCTGATAATTTACTCATCCCCATGTAATCCAAGATGTCCTTGTATTTCTTTCTTTAGTCGAAAAGAAATTAAAAGTTTTTGATAAAAACATTACAGGATTATTGTCCTTATAGTAGACTTCAATGGGTACCAAACAGTTGAAGGTCAAAATTAGTTTCCCTGCAGCTTCAAATTGTTCAACACGATCCCAGAAGAGAAATAAGGGTCTTGTCCCTTATAGTGAAACCATCGCTCATTTTCTGAAAAAAAAATTGAAAATTATATAAGTTTTAGCCATAAATGCTCATCTTGAACTAGCTCTCTTCTTCTTATCTATTAGAATTCCGGCAGTGTAGACATTGCTAAGTGTATTACTGCCCTCCACAGGTCAAAGTTTGAACTAATTGTTATATACTATTGAACTAACATATTGAATATAAAAATTAGTTCAAAACTTTGACCTGTGGAGGGCAGTAATACGCTTAGCAGTGTCTATACTGCCAGAATTCTAATAGAGGAGAAGAAGAAGAGAGCTAGTTCAAGATGAGCATTTATGGCTAAAACTTATATAATTTTCAATTTTTTTTTTTTTTAAGTCATTCCCTCCCAGGAACTGTTGAACATTTAGATATGAATTTGCAAACTCATAACCTAATTTATAGTCACAAAATGGTTGGTTGTGCATTGGCAAATCTCACTGTGAATTGATGTTTTGCAAATATATAAACTTTTTTTGTGAATATGAATTAGCTTGCACATTTGTGTTTATCATATTTAGTAAAAAAATTAATTTAAGACTGTTTTAGTTCTATGTTAGCCTACTTTTTATCATTTTTGAGCTTGACAGCTTTAGTGACACAATGACTATCTTTATATCATAAGCAAGTCTGTTAAAAGTTTAAAATAAATTATGAAAATCCCTGGTTGTAGTGTTTTACTCTTATATAAATTATAAATTGTAAGTATAATATTGAGCCTAAAGCAGGGGTTCTCAACTCTGGCCTTCAAGGTTCACTTTCCTGCAGAGTTTAGCTCCAACCTTGATCTGTCACCTGCCTATAACTTTCTAGTAATCCTGAAGGCCTACAGTAGATTAGCTTATTTAGGTGAGTTTGTTTAGGGTCGGAGCTAAACTCTGCAGGAAAGTGACTGAAAAATTTCAAACAATATATGAACTATATTTTTACATTTTCTGAAAGAAATGTGGGTAGTGGTAAGATATCCTAAATGCAACTTTTTTTAAGCAAAATGCAACCTTACATAATAAATATAAACTGTTCTGATAAGCTGTGAAATTCTCTTATGGATAGAATAATTTCCTATCGGATCATTTTCTTATGGGTCTGTTCCTCACACAAAGCTATCATGTAGCTGAAGAAGACTTGGAAAAGAGCATCCAGTACAGTTATTACATTTTTCCTTAACCCCCACCCACCATCATCAAGCCCCCCACACTACCCCCTCACCCAACCCCCCATCACTCCCTCTATTACCCGCACCACACCCATGTCTAGTGCTATCCTGAAATGAAAGTCTGGAACCCTAAAAGTCAAGACTAAATCTCCTTTAAGTCTTCAGATGTTAGTTTAAATGTCTATGTATTCATATAATATTCATATATAATGCCATACTAACTAGTCTGAACAAGACATTTTCACTCTCCTCATACATACAGCAACTTATTTCTTTAAAAACAACAAAACACCCACAAGAGTCTTTTTGTAATAGTTAGCAAACGCACAATAAATATGTATTCGACAACTTCAACAGCTGCATTTCCAAAATTTCCTTTTTGCCTATGCAACGGCTTAATGAGTAACCTGGTAACTTCCATGAGAAAACAAAGATTTTTTTTTTTTTTTTTTTTGAGATGTACACCCTCCCTTCTCCTGGCTTTTTCCTTCTGTTTCTCTGACAACAGCCCACCCTATTTAAACCAGCGCCTTGACCCACCCTGCACAGACTCTGAACCTAAACCTGAAGCTTGGTCAATATGGAAACAAAATCAATGGAGCTTGGAAAAATGGATACATCCCAAAGGATTGAGCCCACTTATCTTGCCTGGTCCATCTTCAACACTTTTTTCTGCTGTTTGCCACTTGGAATTGCAGCAATCTTCTACTCATGCAGAGTAAGTCACATACAATTTGTTTAAAAAACAGCTATCAATAACTAAAAATCACACATTCATTTTCTGCATGTATTAATATTTTTGTTATTGTAGGTAGACAATGCTAATACCCTTGGAGATGCTGGAAAAGCTCAAGAGTCCTCCAGGACAGCAAAGAACCTGAATATTGCTTCACTGGTGCTGGGGCTCATTGTTTTAATTTTGGTGATTGTAATGTTAGTGATTTAAAAAATGTAAGCAAGTTTTTTTTTTTGTTGTTTTTTTTTATTCACTTCAGAGATGATGAAGCTGTGGCTTCAAAATTAAATAAGCAATGGGCACACAATGTTCCTTATATTTTGGGGTTTATGCTACAGAAATATAAATTTGATTAGTTAAAAAAATGTCTCTAAAAGTTTAAAACTAAATCTGTTTAAAAATACAAAAAAAAACTTGTATTATCCTTTTTTGTTTGTTCCTTTTCATTATATTTTGCATTGTTCATACACATGAATGATATTTTATGACAGATAATGTAATGAAATCTCATTCAAATGAATGAAATCTTCATTTTAATTAGTCTAGTCATTATACAATGAAGTACATTTATGATAATGTACCTTGCGATGTATTCAAAGTACCGTAATCACATAAATATGTTAAACATTTACATGTATAAATATAAAATATAAATGGTAAATGGCATATGTAATGGTTTTCTCCATTTATGTTCTATCTATAATTTTATACACAAGTATTTTTTACATACTTAATAAGGCATAAAAATGTACCAACTTGGTTCTCATGGTTCTCTTTATGCTTTTGTCAAGTAACTTCTCTATTATATACGTAAAATATTGCCATGCACTCAAGTATGTACTTTTTCTTACATCACTACTACATCAATGTCTATTAAAATTTATTTCATCCATCTACTTTGTCTTAAATTTTCCATCAAAGTCTGCAGAAGTCAGGTCATAGATATTTCTGTGATATGAGATCACAGGTCAGATACTTGTGTATTTTGGCAACAAATTAATTTCTTGACATCCAGAATTGCGACAGCAGTGGAAAGGCATTTCTATACGTAAACGGATATTCCATATCTGTTTTCACTCTGCTACTGACAAAGCATGATACATTTTATTCTCTGGTCTATGGTAAGTTTTACTAATAGCTTAATAATAGGCCACAGTTCTATATCAAAGCACAGCTTCACATAAAATCTTCTTGATACATCCATTTAAAAGTCAGTCTCTTAACACTCTCGTTGTTCATTTTATCAGTTATCAGAGATCAGTAAGTTAAAATTACATAACCTCAGTTTGCAAAATAACCTCCCACATATCTGTTATATAACCAAATTTTAATGAGAATGGGAAGTGTGTCCTCCTTTAGGACTGTAACTGAGTTCCTTATAATCCTAAAACTGTTCCTGATGTATACTATATGTCAATACTGCATTACTGCACTTCCCCTGCACTACTTCTGAGGACCATTCATATCCTTAGGAGCACATTTAATTGTTTTCTTAATTATTACATAAACCAGTGGAATTTGTCAAGGCCCACCCCCACCCCACCCGACCAGTACATGAGTGAAGCAGAACATGTTAACTGCTACTATTGAAAAAAAAAAAACATTTTTTTCGATAAAAAGTTTATTGAAAACGTTTTTCAAGGATTGTAGATTGTTTTTTAAAAAATATTTCATATTATTCTTTTTAATAAAGTTATCACAAATCTGGGGCCATATTCACAAAACATCTTAATGTTTTTAAAAGAAACTCTTAAAAATAATGGCCATGTCAGTCCTAAATTTAGGATGCTCTAAGAGTATTTCGCAAAGCATTTTAGTGCTAAAACGAGCTCCTAAATTCATCTGCGATGTTATAACATAAAGGTTAATTGATGTACTGGTAAAATGTATTGAATGATGGAGAATAAAACATTGTGGTCAAGTTGAAAATAATATCCTATCGTCAGTGCCGAAAGCCTTGTGGGCAGCTCGGGTGACCCGAGTTCGAATTCTGGCTCATTGACCTTTCTTGATTACCTCGTTCTACAATATTTTTATGAATAAATCACTGACAGAGAGGGCCATGTACATCACTCCTGCTATGTGAGTAACCACTCGGATGCCTACGGGTTTGTGCAAGATGTTCTTTGTCTCTTCTTGCTTGAGGTACTGAGGAAGTAAATCCTGTATACTCCATCAATCTATTTAAACAAATTTTATGTATTTAGCATGACCATCTCTTTTATTTTACCTGTGATCTACCTAACAACATTCAGGTCATTATTTTCATTTTTAGCATCATGTAGATCTCTCTTTTCTTTAGCAGGCTCATGATAAAATATATTTTCAAATCTAAACTCTGTGGCTGCATTCAAAAATACTAATGTTACTTTAAATAAAGTACATTTTTTGTTTTTACTTCTATGGGATGCAAGTGTAGCCTGACAAATTTTGTGGAATTAATGATGTATGTGAAACAAAATGCAGTGTTATGACCGGGTGTGCCTCGTATGTCCTGAAAAGTGAAGCTGCGGGCTCTTTGATCGCCCCCTGGAGGCTGGGTAATAGTACATTATTTATTTATTAAAGATTTATTTTTGGCATTTTATTGTATTCAAATTTATAAATCAAAACATGTATTGCATTTATGAAGAAAATGTTCAGCACCTAAGGCTCTATCGCTATTGCCTCAATGGTGTGCAGTATCTTTGGGTGGATTAGGATTATTTGTGATTTGGTTTTAGTGACTTAGGAGTCCTCTTGACTACTCCTTTCACAGATTTAGGAGCTAGTTTTAGTGCTAAAATGCTTTGTGAAATACTCTTAGAGCAAAAATTTAGGAGTCCTAAATTTAGGACTGACACACACACCCATTATTTTTAAGAGTTTCTCCTAAATCTGTAAGTTAGGAGTTACTTTTAGCCTTAAGGTATTTTGTGAATACAGCCCTGCACAATGGCCTTTTTTTTTTTTAGAAACAAGTTAACTTCCAATAAACCCATTCTAAGAAATATTCACAGGAGTAAAAAAGTGTGACAGCTAACTTCCCCACAGTTAAATCATCTCTACTTGGAGTACATAAGAGCTGTGTCCCAATTCAGTGGCTGCATCTTCCGGAGGTCGCATTTGAAGGCTGTATACATCATCGAGTCGGTCTCATTTAAGAAAAGTAACTGTAATAAAATTGGCTATTATTCCTTGTGAGGTGTAAAATACTGTAATTTTTTTATTACTTTGCAATCTGACGGTTACTTTTCTTAAATGAGACCGACTCAATGACGTATGCAGCCATCCGATGTGACCTCTGGAGGATGCAGCCCCTGAATTGGGACACAGCTATGGTCCCACTCTACAGAGTGTTAAAGTAACACTGAAGTAGTGTTAAAGTTAATGAGGTAATTAGGCGATTAGTTTAGTGATGATTTAGCATTACTGATGAACAAGCAAAATCACTGAAGAAAATAGAAACACAGTGGCTGCATTCTAAACCACAAACAAAAAAGCAGTAGGCAAACTAATAAGTTTGTCCTAAGTGTGTCCAAATCCTTAGTATTCATAAAAGAGTAGGCAAGAAATACCTGGGTGGTGTCCTAATTCTCGCAAGATTTGGACATGCATATACTAATGTTAAATTCAAATATGCCTACTTACAATAGTAGGAGAAAACAGTACATCAAAAAGAGTAGTATGTCCAAAACCTCAGTATTCATTAAACAGCAGGCAAGAATCCTCCAATGGCCTACTGTTTCCGCCCAGATTCTGATGTGTTCATAGATTGATACTTTTCTATCTCAGCCTTCCCAGGAGGCCACAGGAGAGGATACATCATAATCAAACATGGAGGAGAAAAGCAAAGCAGGTGTTTTGAAATGTAAGTGTAACAAACCAAAAACAAGCATCCTTGTGTTAAAACTGCATTTGTTGATCTAATGTAGAGTAAACTATTGAATTGTTGAAGGTGTAAAGATGCTAAACAGTATAGTATATTTGTGATTTTGCTGTAAAAATATGTTTTATTATGTATATGTATATTTATTATGTGCAGCCTGCAAAAAGGCACTGTTACTGCATTGTTTGGGAGCCGAGGGTCAGCGTGTGCTGGAAACACTCGAGTCGGGCACCACAAGCAATTATGACACAGCCATAGAACTACTGTCCGCACACTTTGCGGCCCCACGGTGTGCGCTTTTGCGCCGTTTTCTGTTCTGCCAAAGATGCCAGCTGCCCGGTGAGTCTGTGCAACAACACGTAGCAAACTTGCGGGGATTGGCCAGCACACGCAAGTTCGGTGTGTTGCAGGAAGAAATTATTCGTGACCAGTTAATTGAACATACAAACAACGCTAAAGTGCGTGAAACTGTGCTATTAGAACCGGATGATTTATCACTGTCTCGAGCAATCACGATTGCATTACAAATAGACAGCGCAGCTGCTTGTGCGTCGGCTCTGACTAAACAGCAAACATTTACGGACTGCCCAGCCCCCTCTCCGATGCCCCCGTCAATTCTACATCCCAGCCAGAACGACACATCGGCGGCAGCAGACTCCTCTGCAGTTATGCTACTGAGGCGCCAGCAGCGGTCTCGGCCACGCCCACAAACACAAGCATCACATCCCTGTGATTACTGTGGATCTTCAGCTCATCCGTCTATAGCACAGAACTGCCCAGCACGTGGACAAACATGCCACAACTGTGGTAAACGCAATCATTTTGCTTCAGTCTGCCGCTCTGCTCCAGCTGAGTCAGCCCAAGCACCCACTATCATTCACAATGTCTCCTCTGGACCAGTCTCATTTAAAACGTGTTCAGTGCGCCTAAATGATGTTTGTATCCCTCTGCTTTTGGACACTGGTGGCAGTGTGTCTCTTCTGAACATGCACACATACAGTATTTTTTTCAAAGCGCTGCCACTCTCTGCACCCTCTGCTTCACTCTGTAGCTATGGCGACTCAAAGATTGACTTAGTGGGTTCCCTACAAGTGACTGTTGGGTATGGCAACAAGATGGTACCCAGCTTCACCTTCCATGTTGCCCGTCGTGGGGCCAACCTGATGGGTCTGGATTTGTTCTCAGCTCTGGGATTCTCCCTAGTGGAAACGAAGGGAGCTGCAATACTAACAATCTCCACACCTTTGCAGCAAAAGTGGCCATCCCTGTTTGAAGGCTTGGGTTGCCTTACTGCTTTTGCCCACCAACCTCTCCTGGACCCCGCCGTTAAGCCAGTCATCCAACCACTTTGCCGCATCCCCCTGGCTTTCTGTGATGGTGTCTCAGCTGAACTTAAGCAGCTGCTGGACACTGGCATTATCGAACCAGTGGATGCATCACCCTGGGTCTCGAACCTGGTGGTGGCTCAGAAAGAAATCAGGGGGCTTACGGGTGTGTGTCGAGCTGTGAGCAGTGAATAAGGCAGTGATCCTGGACAGGTTCTCATTGCCTACCTCAGAGGAGCTTATTGCTCAGTTCCATGGCTCGACCGTGTTCTCTAAACTGGATCTCAAACAGGGCTACCTACAAGTGCCTCTGCACCCCAGCAGCAGAAACCTCACGGCCTTCGTGACCCATGCAAGTGTGTTTCGTTACACACGTATGCCATTTGGACTTAGCTTCGCCCCCAGCTGTTTCCAAAAAATCATGGTGTCGGTGTTGGTGTTACAGTAGACGGACAGCAGACACAGGTATTACTTTTCACAGTCTTTATTTTGACCACAGGAGAGCAGGGAGAATCAAACAGGTGAGATAACTTGCAATGGAATAACTTTGAACTGATGATCCTGGGAATAGTTACTGTCCTAATCCTTGCAGGGAGTGAACACTGGAGATCGCTGGAGCACTTGGAAGCAAAAGGGAAACACACTCACGAGGAAGACGAGGAACACACTGGGAATCGACACAATGGAGACAGGTAGGTATTCGAAGAGGAGTCCTTGAGGTAAGCATAGACTTGAAAGGGTATGCAAACGAGATCGGACGTGGAGTGCTGTGAGTGTGAGTGTTTTGTAGTGCTGCTGATGAGGGGAGTGATGAGGTGCAGGTGGCGGTGATCAGTATTCTGGAGATGGTGCGCGCTGTGATTGTGTGACGTTGGAACCTGACGTGTCTGTGACATTACAACCCCCCCCCCCCCCCCCCACCCTCCACGGCCCGCTCCAGAGGGCCGAGAACCCCGACGCCGTGGTGGTCGTCCTCTTCCCCGCGGTGCCGGTTTCTCAGGGTGACTGTCATGGAAGGTTTGGAGTAAACTGGGGTCTAAGATGTCGTCCCTTGGGACCCAGGAGCGTTCTTCGGGACCATATCCTTCCCAATCCACCAGGTATTCAAGCTGACCACCACGACGCCGGGAGTTCAAGATGCTCGTTGGGGGGCTCGTTGCAACTGGTGGTGTGCTGAGTCCCAGACCCTCTCGCTCTCTCGGAACCAGTAATCCACTGCAGGAACGTTGGAGGGTTCCCCATCCCAGGGGAACAGTGGGGGTTGGTAACCGAGTACGCATTGAAACGGTGTAAGCCCAGTAGTTGACTGTCGGAGAGAGTTTTGAGCGTACTCGGCCCAACCCAGGAACTGGTTCCAAGAGTCCTGGTGGTCATGACAGAAGGTACAGAGGAAGCGGCCAATCTCCTGAACCTTCCTTTCCGTCTGCCCATTCGACTGGGGATGATATCCAGATGGGAGGCTGACGGCCACACCTAGGAGTGAGTAGAAGGACTTCCATACACGGGATATGAATTGAGGCCCACGGTCGGAGACGATATCTTCTGGAATTCCGAAGTATCTGAAGACTTGGTTGAAGAGTATTTCGGCGGTTTCCATTGCAGTAGGTAATCCAGGAAGTGGAATCAAACGACATGACTTTGAGAACCGGTCCACAACAACTAGGATGGTGGTGTATCCGTCTGAGACAGGGAGATCAGATATGAAGTCCACTCCTAGGTGTGACCAGGGGCGATCTGGAACGGGCAGCGGAAGGAGTTTCCCAGCTGGCAGATGACGAGGAGACTTGGAGATGGCACACTCCCTACAGCCCTGCACGTACCTTCTGACATGTTATGGGACTCACGATGAGGGAGCTAGGAATGATGGGTTCTGGTTCCCTGTCTCCGATGGAATAGTTTACTTCCGCGGGGCTGAGCTTGCAGGAGAAGAAGGCGCATGGATGGAGTCTACTTGGGGTCCCCTGCTGCTGCGATAATACCGCTCCCACTCCGGTGGTAGATGCGTCCACTTCAACAATGAATTGCTTCTCTGGATCAGGGTGTACGAGTAAGGGAGCAGTAGTAAAGGCTTCTTTGAGCTGGTTGAAGGCGTTGGTGGCTGCCGGGGTCCAGGACAGAGACTTGGGCTGGTTGCGGAGTAAGCTGGTGAGTGGATGGGCGATAGAGCTGTAACCTTTGATGAATCTTCTGTAGAAATTGGAGAAGCCGAGGAATCGCTGGAGTTCTTTAATGGTGGTGGGTTCTGGCCAGTTGGTAATGGATTCCACCTTCCTCTCGTCCATCCGGATGCCACTGTGGTCGATGTTATATCCTAGGAATGAGACGGAGGGTTGATGGAATGTGCATTTCTCAGCCTTGAGGAACAGATGGTATTGGCGAAGGCGGGTGAGGACCTCCGCAACGTGTTGGCGATGTTCGGCCTGGCTCCGGGAGTAGATGAGAATGTCGTCTATGTAGACCAGGACAAACCGATGGAGAAACTCCCGGAGCACCTCATGAATGAAGTCCTGGAATACGGAGGGGGCGTTGACCAGTCCATACGGCATGACCAAGTACTTGTAGTGGCCAGTAGGGGTGATGAAGGCGGTCTTCCACTCGTCCCCCTCACATATCCGGATGAGGTTATATGCGCTGCGGAGGTACAGCTTCGTGAACACAGTGGCACCACGGAGATGTTCTAGGGCAGCTGGGACGAGAGGAAGGGGATAACGGAACTTTACTGTTATCTTGTTGAGTGCACGGTAGTCAATACAAGGCCGCAAGCCTCCGTCCTTTTTAGCCACAAAGAAGAAGCTGGAAGCAGCAGGGGAAGTAGACGGCCTGATGTAACTTTGGGCGAGGGCTTCCTTGATGTAATCCTCCATGGCCTTCTCGTCCGGGATGGAAAGCGGGAGGATCTTTCCTTTGGGCACTGGTTCACCCGGAAGCAGGTCAATGGCACAGTCCCATGGCCGGTGTGGAGGCAGCTTGGAAGCCCGCTGAGGGCAGAATACGTCGCTGAAGGGGGCGTAACACTCTGGGATTTCCACAGAACGCTGTTCAACAGGACTTTCGATAGACATAGCGCAGAGAGAGAGATCAGGTGAGGTGTTCGTTGGAACTGGCAGATCCGTCAAACAGTGCTTGAAGCAAGTGTCGCCCCACTTCAAGACTTTGCCCGTTTTCCACGAGATGGTCGGATTGTGCTGCTCCAACCAGTGCCATGGAGCGGACGCACTTACGGCTCAGGGGTCGGCCGGTTATGGAGCGGATCTTGTAGATAGTCGTAGTCGGGGAGGTCTTGATGCGGAGTTGACGACAGAGGGCACCAGAGATGAAGTTGCCGGCGGACCCCGAGTCGATGAGCGCGACCACTGTAAGTGAAACATTGGCGGCAGTAAGATTGACGGCAGTAGTGAGTGGTTTCATCTTATGATTAGCAGGAATAATGGCACTCACCAGGGGTCGCGGCGGTCGTGTGGGGCATGCAGCAATCACATGCCCCGGTTCACCACAATAGAGGCAGAGACGAAGGGTGAGGCGACGGCGGCGTTCTTCATAGGATAGACGAGAGTTTTCAACCTCCATGGATTCGTGAGCTTGTTCTGGGGTGCTGACGGATTGGCAGAGCGGCACAGTGAAGAAGAACTGGTCCTGGTGCTCTTGGAGAAACGCCTGCATGCGAGTGGCGCAGCGGATGGAGAGCTGGATGAACTTTTCTAGGCCGATGTTGTCCTCGCATGCAGCGAGTTGCAGCCGCACCCGAGGTTCCAATCCTTGCCGGTAGTTCGTTATCAGGGCTTGTTCGTTCCATCCGCTGAGGGCTGCAAGCGTTCTGAACTGCAAAGCATACTCATAAACTGACAGGGAGCCTTGTCTCAAATTATAGAGTTTCTCACCAGCTGAAGAGTCTGTGATGGGTTTTCCGAACACCTCCCAGAAGTGGGAAACAAACGACGAGTCGGACTGGGTTACAGCGCCCTGCTGGGACCAGATGGAATCGGCCCATTTTAATGCTTTGCCGCTGAGCTGAGAGATAATGAACGCTATTTTGGCGGTGTCACTCGGGTACAGGTGCGGCTGCATCTCCAGGACCAGTGTGCATTGCAGCAGGAATCCGCTGCAATCCTCCGCCGATCCTGAGTAGGGTGCCGGCTTGGCCATGGGACTGGCGTACGGCGGCAGTGAAGGAAGTATGTTGACGTGCTCAGTGGGGCTAGCTGGTGCTGGTGCAGGTGATGATGGAGGAACTGGAGATGGTGGCGATGGATGAATGGTGAGTGTGCGCCGAAGCGCGTCCACCAAATCCTGAAAGGGGTCGGGTTGGCTCATCCTGGGTCAGCGGTGTTGGTCCGGTCTTCTGTTACAGTAGACGGACAGCAGACACAGGTATTACTTTTCAAAGTGTTTATTTTGACCACAGGAGAGCAGGGAGAATCAAACAGGTGAGATAACTTGCAATGGAATAACTTTGAACGGATGATACTGGGAATAGTTACTGTCCTTATCCTTGCAGGGAGTGAACACTGGAGAACTGGAGATCGCTGGAGCACTTGGAAGCAGATGGGAAACACACTCACGAGGAAGACGAGGAACACACTGGGAATCGACACAATGGAGACAGGTAGGTATTCGAAGAGGAGTCTTTGAGGTAAGCATAGACTTGTAAGGGTCTGCAAACGAGACCGGACGTGGAGTGCTGTGAGTGTGAGTGTTTTGTAGTGCTGCTGATGAGGGGAGTGATGAGGTGCAGGTGGCGGTGATCAGTATTCTGGAGATGGTGCGCGCTGTGATTGGGTGACGTTGGAACCTGACGTGTCTGTGACAGTTGGCTGGTATACCTGGGGTGGCCATTTACCTGGATGATGTGGTTATCCATGGGCCCACCACAGAGAGCCACAATGGACGCCTCAGCAGAGTCTTTGCAGCCCTGGCTGAACACAAACTAACCGTCAATGCTAGAAAATGTGTTTTTTCTGCATCGACCATTGAGTACATGGGTTTCCGGCTGTCGGCGGATGGCGTCACACCACTTCACTCAAATGTAGATGCCATACTGGCAATTCCTGAACCTGGCTCAGCTGCACAAGTGGCATCATTCTTGGGCATGACAGCCTACTATCTGAAGTTCCTCCCACATTATTCTTCTACCACTGCTCCACTACGGCGTCTTCTACATAAGGACGAGCCATGGGTGTGGTCACAGGCGTGCTCTGATGCCGTGCATGCACTCAAGCTGCAGCTCACCACAGCTCCATAGTTGGCTCACTTTGATATCTCCAGCCCCTGGTGACCTGCGATGCGTCAGCTACAGCCATAGGAGCAGTGTTGTCACAGACTCAGCGGGGCGTGGAGAAGCCTGTTGCCTTTGCGTCACGGGCCCTCAATCAGACGGAGCAGCGGTACTCGGTGGGGGAACGTGAAGCACTAGCCCGCATCTGGGCCTGCGAGAGGTGGCACTTGTACAGGTATCTCTATGGCCGTGCCTTCACCCTAAGGATGGATCACCAGGCCCTGACTGCACTGCTTTCCACATCGGGGACAGGCCACAGACCACTGAGGCTACATTGCTGGTCTGACCGTCTTCGCCAATATAACTTTGACCTAAAGTTCACCCTGGCAGAGACAATGTTGTGGCAGATTTACTGTCCAGGTCTGCTCCATCCCACCTTGTCACACATACCCACACCGACACGGACCGTGTGGAACAGGACATTGTCCAGATGTTACACACACCCCTCCAGGCCGCCGTATCACTACAAGAACTGAGGGAGGCGTCGGAACAGGACCCAGTCCTTTCTCATCTGAATGGCTGGCCTTGGGAGGTACCGGAAGGGCTGGCAGCATTTTCAAGAATAAGGCAGGAGCTGTCCTGCTGGAACGACACCTGTGTGGCACGTGGCCTCTGCACAGTCATCCCCAGCAACTTACGTGCACATGTCTTGGCAATGGCTCACAAGGGCCACCTGGGAAATGTGAAATTGAAGCAGCGCTGCAGAGACTGAGTGTGGTGGCCAGGGAAAGATAAAGACATCGAGGCCCTGGTGAAAGACTGTGCCGCCTGTCTCTTAAGCGGTAAGACTGGTCACCAGGCCCCCCCACCCTTACAACCTCTTGCTTGGCCATGGCAGCCCTGGGACCACCTGCAGCTGGACATATGTGGTGAGATACAGGGAGTTCCTCATCACCAACGCTTCCTAGTGGTTGTCTATGACCTACACTCAAAATGGCCTGAGCTCATTGCCACCGGTTCTGTGACCTCTAAGGTCATAATTGACTTTCTGGACTCTCTGTTTTCCCGCTGGGGTCTTCCAAACACTATCACTACTGACAATGGCCCGCAGTTGATCTCGGCTGAGTTCACCACATACCTCAAAAACAAGGGTATTCACCACATTCGCACGGCATACTATCACCCCCAAGCTAACAGTGGCGTAGAACGCTTCCACCAGTCACTGAAAAACAGTCTCAGGGCGCACTTGTTTGAGGATGGACCTTCTCACAGGCCATTCGTCACACACTGCTGCACTACAGGGCCACCCAACACTCTACGACAGGGGTCTCTCCAGCTTTCCTCATGCTTGGTTGTGAGCTCCACCTTCCCCTCGACAGGCTCAGCCCCACACTGCCTCAGGGACCACTACCGGGGGTCAGGGCCTCTGTTGCTCACCAGCAGAGGCGGATGAAGCAGAACTTTGATCTCTCAGCACGCGCTAAGGTCCCTGACATACAGGCTGCAGATTGGGTCAGGGTTTGCAGGCCCCACAGGGACCACAAACTTGCTTCATATTGGTCCTCCCCTCTCCAAGTTACTCACCAGCTGAGACCAGTTACCTTCTTGCTCAGTGACGGCACACAGTGGCATGCAAGTTGTCTTCGCAAAGTGCCGCCTCCGGCACATACAACAGGTGTGACGCCTCCAGACACACCCCCTGCTTGGTAGGACACTCCAGCTCTTCAGCTGACACCTCAGATAGTAGGGATGTCCCGATCACGTTTTTTTGCCCTCAAGTCCGAGTCCGAGTCATTTGATTTTGAGTATCTGCCGATACCGAGTCCCGATCCGATACTTAATAGCCTACGTAAAAAAGAATAAAGAAGAGCGAAAAACAGATCCAGGAACAGTGCTTTTCAGGTTTTTCAGGTATCTAACAGTTTTCAAATAGTAATCAAATATAAAATATCACTGCATATTATCTTTACTGTATAAAATAAATAAAGATTCATCATTATTGAAGTTACAAAAACTATTCAGTCAAGAGCAGTGAGTAATTTCTTTGTTATTTGTTGTTTGATTTAACATTAAATACAGGCAGCAGGAATAGTTGTTTTCCCTTTAAGACATGCACGATCCAGTACATATACTGTTCCACATGCGCTGTCTTTCTCGACTAATATACGTTCACTTAAGACATAACCGACTATGTTTGCTAGGATACTCGCTAGGACGGGCATGTTGACATAATTTTTATGAATGTTGCCGCCGAAGCGCAAGACTTGAAAGAGAATGAGCTAGTTTAAAAACAGACAGCAACGTGTGCTGTTCAGGTCTCACCTGCGCTTGCGCGCTATCAACACCCGGGTGATGACGGCGTAAATGACTGGACATTAGAGCAGACGGCACTCGCAGTTAACAGTTTACAAAGGGTGACTGTTTTGTCCACGCTTTCTGATTATCGTTGTTGTAACGTTTTGTGCATCCATCGACTGAAACATACATTATCTGAACTCTGTCTGTTTTCCACGTTGCTATTTTAAACAAACCATATTCACCAACAGATGCGTCGTCATTCGAGATGGACTGCATTGCAAGTGCGGTCCGTAAGTGGAGAACCGTGTGGTTCGATTTTTTTACCGAGAACCGTTGCACCCCTAATACATATATATCCGAGCCCTGATCGGGAGGTAATGTCCGATTCCGATCGAGTCTGAAACCACATGATCGGGCCCGATTTCCGATCACGTGATCGGATCTGGACATCCCTATCAGATAGCTCCCGCATGGGCTCCAGACATGCCTATCAATCTGCCGGCTGAAATTTGTGCCTGTCCATCACAGGCTGCCCTGCCCCATTCCCATGTTTCTCCGCGGCCTGTTCATACTCGTTCATGCCCGGGGCACTTACAGGACTTTGTGTCAACATTTCATGTTTGAAAACCCGTAGGGGGGGGTGGGGGGGGTTATGTTCTCTCACAAGTGTTGTTTTGGTAATGCATGGAGTTAGTGTTCAGTGACGCATATAGTTTGATTGTAAAAAGATATGATAAGTTGACGCAACTGCTTGTGTTGGTGTGATCCTTACCAAATTAACATTAACATCAGCAACTACCTCAACAATTTAAATGTAGTATTGATGACCTTAATCTCAAAGGTAACTTGAATCTTGTCTGAATGTTACAGGGATGTGTATGTTTATGCATATTTATGCATGTTTATCCAGTGGAGAGAGGCTAATGAAGGAATGCTGCCATCAAAGGCTTTGAGTGGGTATACTACAGAAATTAATAATAATAAAAAAATATATATTTAAATCTTAAATTGTAGTTTATTTCACTTTTCAGAGTCATTACAGCAATTTTCTTATTCTTGATTTCTGTGCATTTGCTGCAGAACGTTTGTGTTGAAGCAGTGCCTGCAAGGCAAGGAAACAGTGGCATTTGTGGAAAAAAAGGGAAAACCTGAAACAAAATAAAATAAAGGCAATTTTGTTAGTTTCTAATACAGAAATTAAATGATATTGTGCTGTTAAAATGACTGCTTTTGTATTATGTTTGTAATTTTGGTCAAGTTTGTGATTTTGGTCAAGCTTGATCTGCTGGTTTCTATTCATACAATGAAGCACGACTTTCAGTAATCATCAAATAATGTCATGAAGCTTCTGGAAGTCAGGTTCCATTGACTGATATTGCATGAACAGAAACCAGCAAGACAAATTTGACCAAAATTATCTTTTAGGTTCTGAAAAAAAAAAAAAAAAACAGGGATTGAAGCATGAAGGCGAGTAAATAATGACTGAATTTATATGTTTAGGTGAACTAACCCTTTAAGACTCCCAAATAGAAATTGTATGAAATGTACTGTATGTATGCAATTATATTATAGTAGTAGCTAGAAGAAATAAACTTTAAGAAATATACAGCTTTTCAAAAAAAGGATTTACAAAAATCTCATTCAAATTTATTTATATTTACATTTATGCATTTGGCAGATGCTTTTATCCAAAGTGACTTACAGTGCCCTTACAACAGGAACAATCCCCCTGGAGCAACCTGGAGTAAAGTGCTTCAAAAGCATCATCAAATAATGTCATGAAGCTTCTGGAAGTCAGGATCCATTGACTGATATTGCATGAACAGAAACCAGCAAGACAAACTTGACCAAAATTATCTTTTATGTTCTGAAAAAAAAACAAAAAAAACAGGGATTGAAGCGTGAAGGCGAGTAAATAATGACTGAATTTATATGTTTAGGTGAACTAACCCTTTAAGACCCCCAAATAGAAATTGTATGAAATGTATGTATGCATTTATATTATAGTAGTAGCTAGAAGAAATAAACTTTAAGAAATAAACAGATTTTGAAAAAAAGGATTTACAAAAATCTCATTTAAATTTATTTATATTTAAATTTGTGCCTGCCCACCACAGGCTGCCCTGCCCCATTCCCATGTTTCTCCACGGCCTGTTCATACTCGTTCATGCCCGGGTCACTTACAGGACTTTGTGTCAACATTTCATGTTTGAAAACCCGTAGGGGGGGGGGGGGGGTTATGTTCTCTCACAAGTGTTGTTTTTCGTAATGCATGGAGTTAGTGTTCAGTGACGCATATAGTTTGATTGTAAAAAGATATAAGTTGACGCAACTGCTTGTGTTGGTGTGATCCTTACCAAATTAACATTAACATCAGCAACTACCTCAACAATTTAAATGTAGTATTGATGACCTTAATCTCAAAGGTAACTTGAATCTTGTCTGAATGTTACAGGGATGTGTATGTTTATGCATATTTATGCGTGTTTATCCAGTGGAGAGAAGCTAATGAAGGAATGCTGCCATCAAAGGCTTTGAGTGGGTATACTACAGAAATTAATAATAATAAAAAAATATATATTTAAATCTTAAATTGTAGTTTATTTTACTTTTCAGAGTCATTACAGCAATTTTCTTATTCTTGATTTCTGTGCATTTGCTGCAGAACGTTTGTGGTGGAGCAGTGCCTGCAAGGCAAGGAAACAGTGGCATTTGTGGAAAAAAAAGGGAAAACCTGAAACAAAATAAAATAAAGGTAATTTTGTTAGTTCTAATACAGAAATTAAATGACATTGTGCTGTTAAAATGACTGCTTTTGTATTATGTTTGTAATTTTGGTCAAGTTTGTGATTTTGGTCAAGCTTGATCTGCTGGTTTCTATTCATACAATGAAGCACGACTTTCAGTAATAATCAAATAATGTTATGAAGCTTCTGGAAGTCAGGTTCCATTGACTGATATTGCATGAACAGAAACCACCAAGACAAATTTGACCAAAATTATCTTTTGTGTTCTGAAAAAAAAAATAAAAAAAAAAAAAACAGGGATTGAAGCATGAAGGCGAGTAAATAATGACTGAATTTATATGTTTAGGTGAACTAACCCTTTAAGACTCCCAAATAGAAATTGTATGAAATGTACTGTATGTATGCAATTATATTATAGTAGTAGCTAGAAGAAATAAACTTTAAGAAATAAACAGCTTTTCAAAAAAAGGATTTACAAAAATCTCATTTAAATTTATTTATATTTACATTTATGCATTTGGCAGATGCTTTTATCCAAAGTGACTTACAGTGCACTTATTACAGGAACAATCCCCCTGGAGCAACCTGGAGTAAAGTGCTTCAAAAGCATCATCAAATAATGTCATGAAGCTTCTGGAAGTCAGGTTCCATTGACTGATATTGCATGAACAGAAACCAGCAAGACAAATTTGACCAAAATTATCTTTTGTGTTCTGAAAAAAAACAAAAACAAAAAAAAAACAGGGATTGAAGCATGAAGGCGAGTAAATAATGACTGAATTTATATGTTTAGGTGAACTAACCCTTTAAGACTCCCAAATAGAAATTGTATGAAATGTACTGTATGTATGCAATTATATTATAGTAGTAGCTAGTAGAAATAAACTTTAAGAAATAAACAGCTTTTCAAAAAAAAGTATTTACAAAAATCTCATTTAAATTTATTTATATTTACATTTATGCATTTGGCAGATGCTTTTATCCAAAGTGACTTACAGTGCACTTATTACAGGAACAATCCCCCTGGAGCAACCTGGAGTAAAGTGCTTCAAAAGCATCATCAAATAATGTCATGAAGCTTCTGGAAGTCAGGTTCCATTGACTGATATTGCATGAACAGAAACCAGCAAGACAAATTTGACCAAAATTATCTTTTATGTTCTGAAAAGAAAAAAAAAACAAAAACAGAGATTGAAGCGTGAAGGCGAGTAAATAATGACTGAATTTATATGTTTAGGTGAACTAACCCTTTAAGACCCCCAAATAGAAATTGTATGAAATGTATGTATGCATTTATATTATAGTAGTAGCTAGAAGAAATAAACTTTAAGAAATAAACAGCTTTTCAAAAAGGATTTACAAAAATCTAATTTAAATTTATTTATATTTACATTTATGCATTTGGCAGATGCTTTTATCCAAATTGACTTACAGGGCCCTTATTACAGGAACAATCCCCCTGGAGCAACCTGGAGTAAAGTGCCTTGCTCAAGGACACACTGGTGGTGACCGCTGCAGAGATCGAACTAGCAACTTTACTAATACTCTTGCTTCAAAGTTGAGTTCAAGGGGATCGTTCATCATGGTCTTCCTCATCTTCTGGATCAACTTCATGTCCCCATTGAGAAGTGCAGCAGAGAGGGACATGATAAATGGCAAAGACAGGCGAACGTCGGCACGGTGGTCAGATGCAAAATTGGCACAGCTGTGTTGAGATGGCAGTAGGATGTGGTGTTCACCACCTGTAAATACATGATTGTTAGAACTGTAAATTTGAATAAAGCTTTGTTTTATATGTTGTTGACTTGTACAGTATATGTATTTATTTATTGTGATGGTTACTTGTATTCATTCTTTTACTCATTTAATCATGTTTCCTATTGTTGTCAGTAAATAAAATATAATTATTTCATTAATTTATTAATTAATTCATTGTTTGACTGAAAATGTATATGTATTCTCCTTGGCTGCATTTGTCTAGTGTGTGTTCATGCATAGTTCTGTCATATGACAAAACAAATTGCATTTTGCTTGTTTTACTAAAACATACCATTTTCAGCATAAAAAAGTAATGTAATTAAGTATTGGTCAGCATTTATCATTATTATTGTGCTTAAGTGTTGGGCTGGACTGCAATGCAGTTCATTCTGGAGTAATCTTAATTTTTAAGTAGTAACACTTACATTTTTTTAATATAAAATCAGTCTTCTCTCTTCTCCAAAGGCGAGACATTTCCTTTGTGCAGACATTGCAAACATTGCAAAGCTGAGGAAAACCATACTAGGTAGGGTTGACGAGTTACTGGTGCTATGAAGTGTTAGTGCACCTGTTGCTCATATCTTTTTTTGTTGTTGTTTGTTTGTTTGTTTCGTTTTTTTGTTTGTTTTTTTATTGCAGAAAGATCAGGGAAAGATACCATGATTGTATCTTTAACAATGAACAATCATAATGACGATGGGCTGGAACAATCACACTTGGAGATGGGCTGGATTGGATGTCCACCGCAGGCTGCAACTATTTGCTTCTCGCAGAATCAGTACATCCATAAAAACAACAAATAGCATTCACTCAGCCAGTACTGTAAGTACATAACTCACTCATCTATACTCATTAATCAACCTACTATTCAGTTCCCATTCAGTCGGTCACGTTCGACGTACGTCGGACAGACCGACGAATAGGAATCTCGCTAGAGAGGCCAATCTACTTCGAGTGTAACTAAAACGAGCCAATGCACATTGGCATGCAATCATATGCATCAGCTGCTCGCCTCGCAGCGCGGGTATATAATGAGCAGCAGGTGCGTTGCATCTTCAGCTTTTCGCTTCGGAGCCGAACGGTGTTTGTTCCTGTTCTCTGCAAGCGAGTGTCTGCTAGAAGACGAGTCAAGCTTTTTGGTTGAACTTCTCTTTTTTTCCGAGTGCGGGCGAACAGCACAGCAGCGGGGTCGAAGTCCTCTCTTTTTCTGTTTTTGTTTCGTTTGCCGTTTTTGAGCAAATAGCTGTTTGACAGCGTCAGAAGGCTGTTCTCACGGCCGGTACGGTGCGCTTTTGAGCGCTGAAAAGCCATTTTTACGGCTGGTAAGAGTGAGCGCCTTCAAAGAGAGAGAAAGCACATGACAGGCTGCACACAATCCCTGTCTGTGTTGCGGTGGCCGTTCCCCTGCGTGCTTCAGCACTTCTAAAAGAGTAAAGTCCCTGAAAGAGCTTACACAAGTAGATTCGCGTCTTTTTAAAGACGACATCCTACTTGTGTTTCTGGATGCGATCGTTCCTGTCCTCACTGACGGCCACGATCACCGTTTCGCATGTCTGGGCGCGTGCTGAAATGATGTTCGTGGGTGTTCATGTTTTCATATGAGAACATGATCACGTCGACACGCCGGTCGTGACTCTTCTTTCTCCGGGAAGCTTGAGTCCCCTCTGTTGTTGGCCAGCTGTCGCTTGTGTGTAAAAGCACAGCCGCGGGTCTGCCCGACACTCTGGGAGACCGTGGAGATCAACGAGAGCAAACCTCTCGCTCCTCTGCGTGTCGTGTGCCGTCGAGCTGCAGGGCTGCAGCGCGGGTTGTCACGGCAACCCAGCGCTCGCTCTGCGCTCTAGATGCGCGGTTCCCTTGCGTAATCTCCATTGTAGCGCCCTCTCTGGTGCACCAGAAGAGGTCTACTTTGCTGATATGGCTTGGGTGACATGAGGTTGAGGGGTTCCTTCGGGGAACCAACCCCCTAGGGCCCCTCCCTCTCTAGTGCATTGCAAGCTGTGCAGTTTCTGGATTGGATTGCTGGTCCTTTTCATAGGGGAACCTAGCATTTCATTCAGAGCTCCAGCTGAGGGACAGACATCGATTGCAGCATCGGAGAGAGTGCTGTTATGCTCTGGAAATGAGGGTGACGCTGCCCACTGTAATGGTGTGTGCTTATACTGACTCAGATTCTGAGTTTACAGCCATGCTTTCCTGGGTCTTCCAGATGTGCATGGAAAACTTGGCAGTATGGGGGTATATTGGTGCCATAAATATGGAATGCCAAAGGTGCCAATCTGCATAAGTTTTTCCTCTCTCACTACCCTCTTGGATGGGGTGGCTGTACACAGACCACACCCACCCTGCATGTGAGGCCAAGGCACTCTTTTTGCATGAGGGTAGTTCTGTGCTGGGGTTGAGCTGCGCTTGTTGACTAACCGTGATCAAAGTCACGGCGCAGGCCCTCAGCCAGACGATGTCCACCTCCGTGGTCCAGAAGTGCCCCCTGGCTTACCTTGTGAGGTGTGAGAGGTTGTCAAGCTAAATGCTTTCTCAATGCTCCCATCTTACGAGGTGGCCTTTCGGTGACACTGTCGAGGACTGAGCCCAGCGGTTCTCCTCAGTTAGTAGCGGATCGGGAAGCTTCCCATGACAAACCATTGAGTTCGTCTTGGGCCGCCCCTCAGTCTGCTCGTCGCCAAGGGTGTCGTCCCCTGCAAGAAACTCCGGCCCAGCAGGCTCTGCTGTATCCATTGCGGGGAGATGACGCCTCCCGTCTCTGCAGCTGTTTAACTGGTTGGTGAGAATCACCCCTGAGACGGGCGACCCAGAGATGGGTGGGGCTGCTCTTCCACCCCTGGAGGAGGGCCAGATGGTAAATCCTTTATTTTATCCTTTATTATTATATGTTTCTGTTCCGCCACTGACCCAAGAGGCAGCGGTACCCAAATTTTAAAGAGCAGTTCCTCCATTTCCAGGTCTGAAGAGGGTTTGGAGAGCAGTGGGAGGAGAAAAACCTCACCACTCTCATCCCCCCTTCTGTTGCCAGCGGACAGCAGCGGGCAGCCAAAGACTCGACTGCTCCCTCTGTCCATCCGTGGAGCCAGGTAAGTGTTGCCTAGCACACTGTGACGCCGCTTCGGGCCGCCTCACAAAGAGAGCCCCCCGAGCCGCGTCCCTGTGTTCCACCTCGCTGCCCTGCTGCGGGTACACCGGTGGTCCCTTTGGTCCTGCTTGTACGGTCTCTGCGAGCCGGGTTAGCGCTCCCCAGTCCGTCTCGCTGGCTCCTTCGGACCATCAGGGTCGGCTTTGCGATTCAGTTCGCCCGGCTCCCCCCCCCCAAGTTCAGGGACGTCCTCTTCACTACAGTGAAAGATGCCGATGCCCCTGTCCTGCGTGCGGAGATCGCAGTCCTACTGGCGAAGGACGCGATAGAGCCGGTCCCTCCAGCCGATTTGAGGTCGGGGTTCTACAGCCCCTACTTCATTGTACCCAAGAAAAGCGGCGGGTTACGACCGATCTTGGACCTGCAAGTTTTGAATCGGAGCCTCCACAAGCTACCATTCAAAATGCTCACGCAGAAACGCATTTTCGAGTGCATCCGTCCCCGAGATTGGTTTGCAGCGATTGACCTGAAGGACGCGTACTTCCATGTTTCAATTCTTCCGCGACACAGGCCATTCCTGAGATTCGCGTTCGAAGGTCGAGCATATCAGTACAGAGTCCTACCCTTCGGGCTGGCCCTGTCTCCCCGCGTCTTCACGAAAGTTGTGGAGGGAGCCCTTGATCCCATGAGAGAACAGGGTGTTCGCATTCTCAACTATCTCGACGACTGGCTCATTCTAGCACAGTCCCAGGATCAGTTGTGCAAACACAGGGATTTGGTGCTCAGACACCTCAGCCAGTTGGGGCTTCAGGTCAACTGGGAAAAGAGCAAACTCGCCCCGGTGCAGAGGATCTCTTTTCTCGGTATGGAGTTGGATTCGGTCGAGCAGATAGCACGCCTCACAGAGGAACGTCCTCGGTCAGTGTTGAACTGCCTGAATACATTAAATGGCAGGACAGCGGTCCCACTGAAGTTCTTTCAGAGGCTCCTGGGGCATATGGCGGCTGCTGCGGCTGTAACACCGCTCGGTCTGCTTCATATGAGACCGCTTCAGCACTGGCTTCACGGCCGAGTCCCGAGATGGGCGTGGCAGCGCGGCACATTCCGGGTGCCAATAACTCAGGAGTGCCGCCGAACCTTCAGTCCGTGGTCGGACCCCTTGTTTCTTCGGGCAGGAGTGCCCCTAGAACAGGTGTCCCGGCATGCTGTGGAGTTCACAGATGCTTCTGCCACCGGCTGGGGTGCCACGTAATACGGGCATGCAGTCTCAGGGGTTTGGACGGGACCCCATCTGCATTGGCACATCAATTGCCTCAAGTTGCTGGCAGTACGCCTTGCTCTGAGCCGCCTCAAAGGCCTGCTTCAGGGCAAGCATGTACTGGTCCATATGGACAACACTGCGACCGTTGCATACATCAACCGTCAAGGTGGTCTACGCTCCCGTCGCATGTCGCAACTCGCCCGCCATCTCCTCCTGTGGAGTCGGAAGCATCTGAGGTCACTTCGCACCATTCATGTCTCCGGTGTGCTCAACCGTGTGGCCGACGAGCTATCATGAGCTGCGCTGCCAGGAGAGTGGCGACTCCACCCCCAGGTGGTTCAGCTGATCTGGAGAGAATTCGGAGAGGCTCAGGTAGACCTGTTTGCCTCACCAGAAACCTCCCACTGCCAGTTGTTTTACTCTCTGACCGAGGGAACACTCGGGACAGATGCACTGGCTCACAGCTGGCCCCGGGGCCTGCGCAAATATGCGTTTCCCCCAGTGAGCCTACTTGCACAGACCCTGTGCAAAGTTAGGGAGGACGAGGAGCAGGTCTTGTTAGTTGCGCCTTACTGGCCCAACCGGACCTGGTTCCCAGAACTCTCACTCCTCGCGACAGCCCCTCCCTGGCCCATCCCTCTGAGGAAAGACCTTCTTTCTCAGAGACGGGGCACTCTTTGGCACCCGCGTCCAGACCTCTGGAAACTCCATGTCTGGTCCCTTGGACGGGATGCGGAGGTTCTAGGTGACTTATCCCCTGAGGTACTTAACACCATCACTTCGGCACGTGCACTGTCTATGAGACGTGCTTACGCCTCAAAGTGGAACCTGTTCGTCGAGTGGTGCTCTTCTCGCCGGGAAGACCCCCGAAGATGCCATTGGCCTCCATCAAGAGGGTAGGGGACCTGCAGTCATTTTCGGTCGACGAATCGTGCCTGGAGTTCGGGCCGGGTGATAGCCACGTGGTACTAAGACCCCGGCCTGGCTATGTACGCAAGGTTCCTACCATTCCCTTCAGGGACCAGGTGGTGAGCCTGCAAGCGCTGCCCTCGGAGGAGGCAGACCCAGCCCTGGCTTTACTCTGTCCAGTCCGCGCTTTGCGACTGTACATAGACAGAACCTAAAGCCTCAGGACCTCAGACCAGCTCTTGTCTGTTATGGAGGCCAGCAGAAGGGAAAGGCTGTCTCCAAGCAGAGGATGGCCCACTGGATAGTGGATGCCATCGCCCTGGCTTACCAAGCTCAGGGCGTGCCCTGCCCGCTCAGGTTGCATGCTCACTCCACGAGAGGTGTCGCATCCTCCTGGGCGCTGGCTCGTGGCGCCTCGCTGACAGACATTTGTAGAGCTGCGGGCTGGGCGACACCTAACACGTTCGCTAGATACTATAGCCTTCGTGTCGAGCCGGTCTCCTCCCATGTTCTCGCCACAGGTCAGAGGCACGGAGAGGCCCCGGCTTAGTGTCGGCTTGCTCCGCTACATGCGCTTCTTTTCTCCAGAGAGTCCCTACAAGGCAGACCCTGTCGAGTCCTCCGATATCCCTTCGGCAGCCGACGTGGCGGAGCGTTTGGCGCCAGGCCTATACTCCGTTGTATCCTTGAGAACCGGGTTTAGGCGGGGTTCCATATGTGTGACCCTACGGGGATCCCATATGGTTGGTTCCACGGTTGCTCCTAAACGAAGCCTGTGTCTTTCCCTCTGGGAGAACCTACCCTTCATCGGGTTGGAGTCACCCCAGCTCTTCCAGATGTAGCACAGCCCTACAGGGTTAGTCCATATGTACTTCTCCACATAACTCCTTCGGGGAAGGATGTGGCTTCCGCAGCGTTCCTTTCCCAGCGAAGGGTACGCTTTCCCAGCGTTATCCAATAGTCTCACTTTATGGGTTTTGGGGAACAGCAGTGATCGACTCTCTCTGTGTTAGCCCTGTCCCACCATCCTCAGGCAAGGGGGTTCAGGTGGCTTACAACAGAGCGCTGGAAGGGGGCAGCTCCTGTGGCGCTTTGGTAGGGATTCCTATTCGTCGGTCTGTCCGACGTACGTCGAACGTGACCGACTGAATGGGAACGTCTCGGTTACAAAGGTAACCCTCGTTCTCTGAAGGAGGGAACGGAGACGTACGTCCCGTCGCCACAGTCGCTGTACCCCGCTGATGCTGCCGCCTATCCGGTTCGGCTCCTCAGCGAAAACCTGAAGATGCAACGCACCTGCTGCTCATTATATACCCGCGCTGCGAGGCGAGCAGCTGATGCATATGATTGCATGCCAATGTGCATTGGCTCGTTTTAGTTACACTCGAAGTAGATTGGCCTCTCTAGCGAGATTCCTATTCGTCGGTCTGTCCGACGTACGTCTCCGTTCCCTCCTTCAGGGAACGAGGGTTACCTTTGTAACCGAGATGTTACTAAATGTGGTGTCAGATGCAGTTGTGGCCTCCATCAATGCATTCCACATCTGTGGGACTTGATAGCATCTGACACAATTCTACAGTGGGTACAGTGGGTACAGTTGATACAGTGCGTTTCTAAACACACAATTGCACAATAACCTTGAAGGGCACCGTGTGAATCAATTCAGCACAGATTAAAGATGAAACATCAAAGTTCATTTTACGTTCATTGAAAGACGAGAAGCTGTTTAACGTTAAAGAAAGTGGGTGAAGTGAAATTTTTACCAATAAAAATAGAGTTTTTGATATCTTTGTGTAACACTTTTTTCAATAATCCACATTCTACTAACTACAACTGCATGTCAACTACCAGTCAGTCATTAGAATATTAGTAGACTGTCTGTGTTATCTGCTTACACTTTATTTTGATGGTCCCCCAACAGACATTCTACTGACTGTAAAATGTAAAAATCTACTCAATAAAATTGTGGCAACAGATGACAAGCAATATTATTAATTAAATTCAACATGTAAGAATTGAGTTAGAATCAAAATTAGAATGTAAAATTGGCAAACACCATTACAAAAACCACAAACTGACATAAAAGGGAAAGAGTCAAACTGCCCAACTAAATGAAACAATAATCACCATAATAATGACCAAACATTTTCAATAAAATAAACATCAACATCTAGACCTCTTTTAATTCTTGTGTTTCTCCTTCCTTTAGTGATTTTGCTTGTTATCATTGTTGGCAATAAAAAATAAAGAGTTCTTAATTCATCTTTGACGTCTGTCTGTTATTCAGATGTTTTTGTTTAAATTTTACAAATTTTAAATGGTTGTCATTTAAGGAATTAATTTGATTAATTCTAACTCAATTCTGTTTGTTGAATTTAATTAATAATATTGCTTGTAATCTGTTGCCAAAATTTTGTGGAGTAGATATAGTGTATTACTTTTTACAGTGTATAAGTAACTTTGCAAGTACACGTCAATGTATACTATTAAACATAACCTAAAAGCCTACTAATACTCTAGTGAAAGTGTCACGTGCAAAGATGAGATGAGTAGGATCTAATTGCTGATAGTAATGATTTATTAAACTTTAAACTAACATACAAAACCAAACCATGAACAGAACAACTGGCAAAATATGACGAGAACAGGCAACGAACTAGCTTTGGTATTTGGTTTAAATACCAAAGCAAACTAATCAAAGAAATGTACAACAGGTGCAAATCATAATCAAATCAATGAGAAACCATGGAAATGAACACAAACATATGAAACAGAACTAAAACACATGCAAACCCACCCACAACAAACACAAGAACAGAATCCATCGTAACAAAGAGTTGACATTCAGTTGCAAATTAATGCCGGGTACACACTGTGCGATTTATAGTAGTACTTTAGGATTGTTGCTTGTCAGACTGTACGTTCATGATTCTCATGTCACACTGTGAGATCTCAGTCGTAATTTATGTCAGACTTTACGACAGTCAAGACGCATTAAAAACGGACGCACGCATGAAAACTCGTCCAGAGTTTTACATCATCAACTCACACACGTTCCGTGACTGTGAGCTGCATTATACCAAAGTCCCTTTAAGACAAGTCATTTCACTCGGCGGCCATCTTTGAAACACCTCTCGGGCATCCTGGGCATCATGCAATCTCTTTGAATGGGGAAACATCAAATTCTCCAAAACTGTTCACCAACCTTATGATTAAATTTCATATTTGAAATCACCTATGAAATCTAACAACAACCGGCTCATAAATGTAGTTTCTAAATGCTCGAATCATGACCAAAAAAAAAAAAGTATTTTTCAAGCTGGATCAAGCTACTGCGCATGCGCAGACCTAAATACGCATGGAGGCGCGAGTCTGACTGTTTCTATAGAAACCGGTGATTCTAACGGCCGCTGAAATGCACGCGATGACTTTATACCAATCGGCGATTGGCTCTTATTTAGAAGGCGGGACTTCCGCCATATTGCGCGTTACACTTTCGGGTATGCACGTTACGTCACCGTCGACCGTTAGGACTGCGGTCACTCACGCTGAGTGGCAAAAGACTGAACAGCATCATTGGTTTTCAGCGTGAATGTCGCGAACACCACACAAAACACATTCAAAACAGGAAAGAGCTTTGCGGCTGACTGTACAAATAGATTTGACACAACCCCTGAGGTATATATTTAAAAACTAGAGAAAGCAACAGAAAAAGAAGCAAATGGATCACTGCAATTCACAGAAACAACTGGACTCCAGCAGAGAAACATGGATTTGCAGTTATCATTTTGTGTCGAATTGTTGGATTTTGAGGTAAAATCATACCTTATATATTGTATTGTTATATATTATGTTGACAACTCATGAATTAAATATTTTCCATCTTATATTATGCACAATTGGGTGTTTTTAAATAAACAACACTGTCAAAAACTATACTATAAAACTATATATGTTTTAGGGGTGGGACAATATGACATTATAACATTGATATAAGTGATTAAGCAGATTTAAACCTACCGATATTGTAGTTATATAAAATATTCACAGCCAGATTTGCTTTATGTATTTCCCCAGCGGCAAATCAGGCACATATAAATGTCAGGAAACACGACTCCTGGCTGCATGTCAATATCCATGGATTAGGTTTATTTGACAAGTTTAAGAAACACTTTCGAGTCCAACCTTTAGGGTAATTCGTTAGTTTTACTCGCGTTTTCGCCGTTTCTCCTATTAATCCAGTTACGCAGCAGGTTCTTTTGCCACTCAGTCCAGCTGACGGAGCGCGTTTTCGGCGGGAAAGTGACGTCGATGCATACCCTCTATACGAGTGACGCGTCTTGCGTTATTCGTCTTTGATTATACACGGGAATGAAATGGTGGCTAACAAAGACATCTCTAGCATTAATTTTGATCTTGAAAAACGAAAACAATTTGACGTTCGTCGTAGGAGAAGTCACACTGCAGGACTGTGTGCCAAATCTACTGACACTGCCAGAATTTTGTCAGAGGTAAAATTTGATTGCAACAGTCAATCGGCTGTCTGTGAACATGTTAAACTAGCAATCAAAGACTAACGTTACAGATTTTAGCCTAGGATTATAGGAATGTTTTAGGATTCTCAAAATTTGTCGCAGACGACCAAATCGTGGCCAAAATCGCACATTGTTAATCCGGCTTTAGTTAACATGTAGTTGCAAAGTTACTTATAGTTATTAGGATGTCTAAAGTGGACCATCGAAATAAAGTGTAAAACCAAACGTTAAGGTTTGAGTTCCAAGAAAAGAAAAAGATAGAAAGAAAATCCAGCATCAGGTAACTTTTCTCACTCCCTGATTATCCACTAAACAGGAGAAAACTCTACATTACCCATAAACTTTCAACTAAACAGATTTCTTCAACAGAAAAATGCACATTGTGCCACATACATTGTAACCCAACACACTAACAAGGATCGCTAAATTGTCTGAGACTGGAGGGTGGAAAACCTCAAATGCTGTGTGGTCTTGCCTTCTCCAGTGCTCTCTGCATCATTATCTTGAGGTCCCTGGGGCATGCACCAATCAGTGCGCGGACAGGGCCCGCATAGATGATTGGAAACAGGTGATCACTGTTATTGTATCAGGGAAGCAAGCACAGGGAGTGGTACACAGATTCCAGTAACACTTCTCACATGAATAACAACAAAAACAAATTATTACTATGTCCTTGGACATAACACTGAATAAAATTTCTAAAAACAAAAATAAAGTGACACCAAACTTTTGAACAGAAGTGTATGTAGGGAAGAGCGGGGCACAACCTCATGCTTTTTGACTTTCTCAGTTTGTGTAAATGTACTTAGGGTTCAGAGAATTTTTTTTTTTTTCCACATTAATTTCACATGTGTCTGGTACAAATATGTGGCTTTGTTTCATTAATACAGTGTATACTTTTTTCTTTATTTACCCCGAAAGAAGGGAAAGGAAATGTGACAACATGCCCCATAGGTGGGGCACATTGTAACATGACCATATGACAACTAAAAATTTTATTTGATTTATTAAAAAATATATATACATGACAATCTAAAATATTTTGTCAATAATTACATTTTTTTTTCATATAAAATAATGGCATTTTTTTTAGAAATTCAAATTTAAATAATTTTGTGTTTTGACAGTGAACACTCTCACAGAACACGAGATAAATAGATGAGACAGTACAAATGCTGTACATTTCTTGAAATAATATTTTCTGAATGTTCAAGTTCTTCCTCTCAGTATTTATTCACCTTTTTCCCATGGTTTCTTAACAGTCATTCATAAAAGTTGATTATGCTAGTTGTATCGTAACTGTATAGAATAGTATAGTTCTAATAGTGGGGCACATTGTGGGGCACAGAACCCTATCTGTGCAACTGGACTTTAAACCTGGTTAGTGTCTTCTGCTAGTTAGAGAAGCATTAAAGAACTACCCAAACTGCTAAACAACAGATTGGAGTTTAAAATAATATCAGATTTGTCTAATTTTAAATAAACACACAAAATATAGATGAAAAATTAGCTTAAGTTAGTGATATATTCCAAATATTTCAGAATTTTGGCACAAGTTTTTTCTCCATATATTGTCGATATGGCAACTAGTAAATATGTTAAAGGGGTGGTTCAATGGTTTTTTTCTAGGCTTGATTGTGTTTTTGGGGCGCAATTATCATGTTTTAATGCTTCGGGGTTTTTTTTATTTTTCATATATTTTAGCTTTATTCTACACCTCTGTTTCCACTGTCATATGAACGGCTCATTTGACTTCCTGCTTGAAGCCACTCTCTCCGAAATACGCAATGTGCTCAGATTGGTTAGCGGGCCCAGTGTAATCCAGAGCCATCGCAATTCGCTGAAGCGCCCGGAAACGCCATGCCCCTTACCATTTGATACCAGTTACGTGGGCTTCGGTTATATTATGCTCAATTTGATCATATTGCTGTATCAAATTGAGCCCGAATCAGATCCAGATGAACAGCAATCGCGGCTTTTAAAGGAAGTTTAAGAATGGTATTTCATTTAGTATTTGTGTCAAAGTGTTTAGATTACTGTAGCCGAATACATGACTGAGTATTCACATTTTTGTAAAGATAGCGTTTAATTTTTAACATGAACAACTCTTTGTCTATGAACATAGAAGTTTGTTGGTGTTTGTTGGAGAAGTATGCACTAGAATTTAGCTAACTGGCTAGCGAAGCAAAAACTAGTTGCTCTTTGTATATGTCCTTGATGCAACCAAAAAATAGCAACTATACATTTAAAAGACATGTACAAACAATAAAAAGTACTTTCAGTTTAAAGCCAATAAACAACAGCTTCTGCTTTTAAATTGGGAACTGCTCCATCTTTCAGTAAAAGCCTTTGTGCAAATCCAGCATTGAACTTGTGTAGATTCTGGAAGCTGTCTTCAGCATTGCATCCAGTGTAGAAAATATCAAAGATTAGGTGTACACAACTCTTCCGCTTTCTTTATGCTGCATGACATGGCCTCGCCCACTTTGTTGCGTGTTCCTAGGGGCGTGTTTTGCAGGGTTTATGATGTCACCAACCCGGGAAGAAGCTCGTTGTAGTCCAAACCTGTTGTTTTTGTAGGCAATAAACTGCCATAACTTTAAAAGACAATATCTCCGTTTGCATTGAACTTTCAGCGCTGTAACTTTGCAGATACTGTTTATGCTCAAGCAATATTACACACTAACTGAAGTTAAAAAAGTGAAATTGCATTGAACCACCCCTTTTAAGTTTCTTCATGCTAGCATGTGTGGAAGTATTTAAACTATGCGTTTTACAACTAACCCTGCATTAGTTTGTGCCCCGCGCTCCCCTATTATATCCCCATCAGGTTTTGAAAGAATGACTAGCTGTGTTACAAGTGTGATCAGTTTATATTTTTGTACTATTTGTACTATTTTTGTGGCTTTGAAAATGTACACCTTGTAAAAATAGTACCAAAGTGAATTAAAAAAAAAAAAAAACTGTAAACAAAGTGTAGCGTATGCACACGTATCAGGATAATCAATAAACTTTGGAATGTTCAGAACGCTTTTAGCATGCTGGACTGGGTTGTAAAACCCCCCCAGAGACTGACCAGATCCACATTCCAACACCCCACACACACAGGGACACACAAAAACACACACACAGACAGACACAGAAACACACAATCATACATTTTCAACTGTATTTGTAAACTACCACTATGCTGAAATATATATTTCATATATTTTTAGGGCCTATGCATGTTTCCTAGTGTTTAAATGAGTGTATTTGTGCTAGTGTGCATTTTAACGATATAATTTTGTCTGTAAACCATAACTTCTCTCCTATGCCTTTCTGACCTATCGAGTTTGGTCTCTCCGTAAAGCTCCGGACACGAGCTATTCACTGAGATATGTCACACCGCTGATAAATGCATTTTTCTATGTGTTTAATGATACTGTGAAGAACGCACTCCATTTGGAGATCTGATCTGAGAGTCATAAATCATGCAGATTAAGTCGTGAGGCCAAACAAAGGAAAAGCTTTCCCGCCAACTTTGCACCCATGTTATTGGCTACCCCACCTCAAGGAGGTGTGTCGGCTTATCTGTCATAAAAGCAAAGACGCACAATTTCGTGTGTGTTCTCTCCCGATTGTCTCACGAGCATCTCGTGCACGTTTTTCCCGGACCCCTCCGGTGACCACGCGCTGTCATCGCGCTCAGCTTCGGGATCGCCATCTTCCAGCGAAACTCACTCTCGTCCTCAGTTCAAACCTTCCCGCTGAACGGAGGAAGCCAACGAACTGCACCAGCGCTAACCTGAAATTCGACACACGCAACCAATGCAAGTATACTGCCGTTTCTCAATCTTAGATGATGAAACTGATTTCCGTGCTGGCTTAGGACTGGTTGTGAGTTTGCTACTTGCCTTCTCTCTCTTTCCTTCTCTACTTCTATTCTTGTACATAGGTGTGTATTTTCTTGTATATATATTTAGATGTATAACCTCTGTATTCGTAGTTTGCATATATTAAAACGTTATTCATGCTCGATTGTTCTGTTTGTTCTTTCAGCGGAAAACCCAAGTCACTTTAACGTTTTTTCGATCGCTTTATGCTTTAGTTATTTTCATGGCCAGAGAATAACTCCGTTTATAATATTCTGTGAGGGACTTAGTTTGCTGGACAAACGAGCAGTTTCTCTAAATAATTATTAAACCAGAACTAATCATATATGTAATTGATTATAATTCGTTGTAATTGATTCACAATATATGTTTAATTCCCCATTGGGTCGATATATGAATCATAATTTATTCATAACCTTATGAATTATTATATTCATATTTCATCCATAAATTGATTAATAACCGCTACATTTCGTTACATATATTATTTGGTGGAGGATTCGCGAGCAACGTTTTAAACTTGGTTTTCGGTAAAAGAGCAATGTAGAATAATTTGTGTATGATTTAACTTACATGCGCGCTTTATTCAGTGAGAAGACGCACGAGTCCTCTCTACGCACCGTTAACAAGCTGCTGTTTGTGTCTAAAAACACTGCAGGCCTAGCCTTGGTTGACCGTGAAATACACTGCAGTCTATTGATATTTCAAGCTCGTATCTGTGAAGGACGACAATCTTTGCAGTAAGTTACAGTTTTGAATATTAATTTCCGCTTGAATTAACGAATTGAATCGTATTCAACGCGTTTTGAAACGAGTATAGTGGCGAATATTCCCACTAAATCTCTTTTAAAGGCCTTTATATTTACCCGCTATTAAATCTGAATTTCTTGTGTCGTCCAAAAATTCACAATAGCCGGTTTGCTCCTGGGTTACGTCGTTTGGACTAGCTACCCAAAACCACGTGATCCCCGTTACAGATCTAATCGGAAAAGCAGTCCGTCTGGTTTATCGATTGATGTGTAATAATTTGGAGCTCGTATCAGCATTCTGATCCAATGTTGATTAGTAACAGCGGCGAAGCAATCCCGCAAAAGTTACATATTCGCGTGCATTAAAGTTTGCACCAAAGGGACTGATTCCCAGAGTTGTGTACCCGTGAGTAAAACGTTACACATATATTTATGAAAGAATCCGCTGAGGTTCTATAGTTGTAATCGTGACCGTGCAGTTAAAACAGCGTAAGGGTCAGAAACCCACAAGCGCGCTCGTTTTTGTATCACGAATTAAGGAAGGGGGATGCAGTAACTCTGACCAGACGCCAGAGGGCAGTCTACTCAGGTGTGGCACCCCTCCCTACTTATTGGTTGTGTGGACTCATTGACGCCACCGCGTGGACGTTATGAGTCAAAGCCGCTCCATACTTTGAACTGAAATTATCTCCAAGTTATCTTTTGCTTCTCTATACTGCGGGGAGTTGTAAAAGTAATTTGCTTTTGGTGGTTAGCTTTCCAATCATTGTTGGAATGTGGTTTACTGATTTAAATTTAATTTAAACACGTTTAAATTTTTAATTTAAATTGTTTCCCTTCCAACAAGGGAATTCACTTTCTGAGAGTGCGCCCTGGTGGACACTGTCAGATAAGTCAATTCTCTTTTCCCTTGTATTCTTTTTCCTGTATTCACAGATCTACTTTATTTTATTTTATTTCAGTTTATTTATTTTATTTTTATTCCACTTTGTGTTATTTCATCCATTCCCTTTTTGTCTTTTCTCTCTCTCAAGTTATTTCTTTAGTTTACTTTGGAAATTCATTCCCTTTATTACTTAATGTTTTATTTTATTCACTCTTAGTTCTGGGTCCTGTGTGTTATTGGCTGGCAATAATATTCACGCACACCCAAGCCTCCCTTATTTCATACACTTATTTTTGAATTTAATTAAATAACATTTAATTCAATTTTAAAATTAAGTAGTGTCAATCAGTTGGCATTTTGCTATCAACAAGCAATTCTCTTTAGGAAAAATCTGCAAATAGGGAAGGCTTTCTCTTTTCTTTCTCCCATTCTGTTATTCTATGCACTCATTTAAATTTAATTGAACAAGTTTAATTCAAATTTGAATCAAGTGCCTCTGAATTATCCTCTTTTCGCTTTTTCCCATCCTGTTATTCTATGCACTCATTTAAATTGAATTGAACAGAGTTTAATTCAAATTTGAATCAAGTGCATCTGATTTGTGTTTGTTTTCTGTTATTTTTACTTTTGTTCTGCTTCTAGCTAGTTCATTTTAGACCCCTACTCTTTTATCCTACACACTTAATTAGTTAAATTCTATTTAAACAAGATTTAAATTGAGTTTTAAATTTACAATTAAGTCGTGTTTACCTGATTGTTTGTGCACTTGCAGATAAGGCCCTTTAGCGCCCTGGGGTGAGCTGACGGTTGCTCCAGTGAGTTCCAGTGAGTGGAGCTACCTGGCCTGGCGCTTCTTACACTAACCGTGTGTGAATCGTGGACATTCTGACCCCGTATCACGGGCAACACGCAAGGACATCAGCGAGTTGTGTATCAGGTACAGGGAGGCAACGAGACCCGGGGTGACAACAAGCGGCAATTTTGTTTAATTTCCCTGCTCAGGCTTCTGCACGACAGAACCGCCCGTTTGGAGTAACTGCCCGTAAAGGGGACAGACTCTGAGTTCAGGGAAAACTCAATCTTGACTGGTCACTCGGGCCGTTGGCGCAAATACCTTACCGAAGTGCGCAATTGTACTGGTGTTCCCTGTTTGAGAGGTTGCACCGTGGTACAAAGGGGACAGGTGGCCACGGACACCGCAGTAGAGTGTTTGAACGTCGAGGAAAGGTTGCCTGCCATTGAGTTCTTATCTGAGCACCCACAATTCACCCAGGCCTAAATTAGTGACATACAGTCATTTCACCTAATTGAAAGCCACAGAATATTACATATTCTTCAATTACTCAGGTGCGGGCCAACCCTTATGCTCTCGATCCATACCATCCCTCTAGGTTTTATGACGCAACAGTGCACTCGCCGGACACCGTCATAAACCCAGCTGGAATAGGAAGTTTAAGTTTCACTTCTCCCCTCTAGCCCTTCTGTTTTAGTTTATTGCGATTCTATTTTTATTCCTTTCTATTTGTTTACTGCTATATTTCTCATTTAATTGCATCCACCCTGTTCTGTTTTGCTTCTCTACTGTGTTTGTTTCTTTCAGTTCATGTAAAAGCAGAGCCTGTGAGAGCCATCACGGAAAACTGAGTAATAGATAGACGACCGAGCAGCGAGAGTCATCAAAGGACTCTTAGGGCTACCGCCTGTCAAAATCTTTATTCAAATCCGGCACTCACCCACACAAATTGACCCGCGTGGTCCTTTTGGCTATCGACAATTAAGTGTCTAGCCTACATTCCACTAACTGTCTGCACCAGTTAACTGGAACCAAACCAAAGAATTATATAATCATGCATTATTATAAGTCGTTAGCCCTGCGCGTGCTTGCATTGGTTCTGTTTGTGCTGTCTTTCTCTCGCCAACAGCAAGCTAACGTGTTCAGAGCAGCCAGCCCCAGCACCCATGGGGACGGACTCAAGACCGGGTTGGGCTCCCTGACCAGCACGATCCTGCCCAACGACGCTGTGGATCCCCAGCACCTAAGCAACGAGCAGCTGGACGACAACCTGAATCGACTAATGGCCCACGATCCAATGCGACTTGTCGAGACCCAGAACCAGCGTTGGACAGCGGACGAATCCAAACCCGAGCTGCAGGAGGAGCTGCAAAGACTTCAAAAAGCCCTTGCAGAGCTCCACCTGGAGGTGGAGCGTAGAAAACTGACTGGAAAACTCCAACACAGCGAAGCTCCCCTAGCCAAAGCAGAGACTACGCTGAAAGACAGACACACTAAAGCCCTGACCTGTGAAAATCATCTCAAACAGGCCCAGAAAGGAGTTATGGCTCCGAAACAACAAAGAGACTATGTGAATGAACTTGACACTGGTTACAGAGTACTGAAAAGTGGCATGGGAGGGGAAACACACATCACCGAGTTTCCCCTAACCAGTCAAGAAGCCCTAATTCCAAATGGGGTTAAAAGTCCACTGCCCAAAACGTCCAACGGCCAAGAACCTTCGCCAGCAGCTGTCACATCCAACTGCCAGCACCTGCGACAGGTTCTGATCCAAAAGCTTTCTGACCCTGCATCAGATCAAGGGCTCCCTGCTGCCATGGACCTAAAACGGGGCAGACTGAATAACCCATACACTTTCTACAGCCGAATGCAAAGAGGGTACTACGGAGCACGTAACCAGCCAGCAACGGAGGAAGATTTCATCTTCAACCCTCTGCTTCTCCGAGAGCTGCACCCTGCGGTGAGTGATCATCTGGCAGCCTTGGCCTGCTCAAGCAGCATGTCTATTCAGCAGCCGCGAGACTTGGTCGACGAAGCTCAAGCCAAGCAGAGAACTGCGTCTAAAAAGACTGTAGAAATTCCAACCAGTTACCCAGACTCCGATCACTGTCCAGAAACCTGTCCTTACCTTTTTGAAAGACTGAGAAATGAAGCTGAAAGACAAACTCAGACTCTCAAGTCACAAAGATGTGAGCTGAATGTGCAGTCGCACAGTCCAAATGAGGTCCACCTTGAACACACAGCTCCCACACACCACACCATTGGTCGAGTGAGCCTGGTACCTCCTGTGTGCGTAGCGCAAATGGACACATTTCTCTGTTCCACTCACAAAGACCTGCTAGACTGTTTTGAGCCCTTATTGAACGCCAGACCACTGAAAATCTGGGCTCAAGTGTGTGAACTTCTGCCTTCCCAGTCACCCAGGCCACCTGAGCCAGACGGTCAGGTCACAGAGGTCGCGGGAAATCTCCCAGCTAACCGCGGGAACCCGGTCTTAGAGCACAGTTCAAGTTCGCTACCCGGCACACTTCAACCCACCATAGACTGTAGCTCCCTCTGCTCCAAGGTCATGACAGACTCACAGCTGAATGATGTAACTACAACAGACATTATTCTCACACTGTGGGCAGACAACTCAGCCTTCAGCCACACGCTGTTAAGTGCCCTCATTGAAGGAACACCGGACCTCCCATTTGTCAACATGCAAATACGCTTCCCATTGGACTTTCGTCTGTCAACCATGATGACCGTCAAGGACATCTGCGTTGTGAACTTCAAATGGAACAACCGGCATTTAACCCATCACTTCCTGGTCCTTCCAGACATCCTGATGCACTCTAGTGCTCATACGGACAGTGCAAATGAGTTGTTGTGGGCCCCAATGACTGTACAGCTTCCTGTTGTTCCTGTCAACACTGCCAACTTCCTGTCAGGCCAGACTATCCAACAGGTCTGCATCCTGATCAACATACAGGAACCCGTAGTACCACCTTACACCAAAGGGGGTGCTGTTTGGATCAACATACAGGAAATTGTAGTACCACCTTACACCAAAGGGGGTGCTGTTTGGCTCAACAGGCCATGTGGTCAAACCCTAAGCCACATGCTGGGCTCCTTCACACTGTCACCTGAAGGCGTGGAACTTGGACTTGCTCTAAAAGCCACACCGCTAACTGAAGTGTCACCCTACGTAGTTCACAGCTGGCTCAACGAATGCATGGTCACAGACATCAGCATTCCCAAAGCCCACCATCTAGAATGGATAATGGACCACGGCCCCTATGACTTTGAACGCAAGTTAACAGTCATTAACTTAATACCAGCTGCCATGGTCCCAGAAGGAAGCTTAAGCAACACAAGTTTCACAGCATCCTTCAAGAGCATCTCCATCACTTCCATCAAACTGGTACCCACAGAACAGGTGCACAGAACGGAGCTGATGGAGGACAAACACCTTGCAGTACCCACAGTCGCTAACCAGCCTGCCTGTGAAACTCAGGAAAGCGCTGCACCTCGGACAGCCAACCTGACAGCTTACACTACAACAGAGGAGCCCTTCCCAAGGTTTGAGCCTAAAGGCCAACAGATCCAGAAAGATGCAAGTGCGCTAAAGAATGATGCAGACTGTCGAAGACTCAGAAACGTCTTGCACAAATTCAAAGTGACATTTGACAAAGACCTTTTATGCTGTGGTCTCACTAAACTTCACACAGTGCATAGTGCAACACACCCAAATGCTCCTCCCACCTTAATCAGGCAGTACGAAGGTCACATCGCCCCACATGAACCAGCACAGGAGGTTGTTCATTCAACAGAAGGAAAAGGTGTTATCTGCCCATGCAACAGCACCTATTCAGTCCCTACCTGGTCCATTGTCAAACCAGACAGCAAGTGGCGACCCACCAGCGACTTCAGGAGGCTGAACCAGCAGGTGCCACTGCCACAACGTGCCAGAAAGCACAAGTCTGCACGGAGCGGAGATTCAGCTGCCTATCAAAACTGCTATAACAGCACACCAGCGTTGACACTTGAGATACTGGTACCCCAACAACAGCGACCAGCCTGTCACAGATACCTCAAAGAGAATGCGTGCCAAGGAATGCCCACGGCCTATGTCGATGGACGTTCCTACAACCATGAGGGCATCCCACAGGCAAATGCAGGGGTACGATGGTTAAGAAACCAACCCTGCCAACCACAGAACAGCAGGTGGGGTCCCCAGTCATGTCAATATGGTGAAGCAGCAGCTACCCTCAAAACCCTTCACGTCTCCTCAGCTCATAACATCAGGGAACTCATGTGCACAGACTCACACTTTGCCAGACCTTGTTTCACATGCCATCTTCTGGGCTGGAAACAAACTGGTTTCAAGACTGAATGCAACAAGCAGGTGAAACATCAACACATGTTCCAGACACATGATCACCTCACCCAAGCACACGACATGATCGTTTACTGGGAAAAGGTGAAAAGATGCTTAAAGCAACCAGGGCGTGACAAAGGCGTGAACGACCAAATTAATGCCCTTGCCAAGACTGGCACCCTGCATGACAAGCTATGGTCACACCCACCCCATTCACCCACCCTTAGTGTGGCAACAAAAACCCGCAGCCAGCGGACTGTTCCTGCAACATTTCCCGCCTCACTGCCACTGCCACTAACAACCAAACTTTCCAACATTTCCATTCGAAATGTTTTGTACCACCACTCAGACCCCTCCAACCTCCCGTTCCCGGCATCTGGTCCCACGGCGGCCCCTAGCAACAAACGACTGCACGAGACCGACCACATGCTGCGTGTGGGAATAAACTTTCTAAAGTATGTCCCTGATGTCTTCACAGCGCCAAAGCTTGTACTGCCACAGGGCCAAAAGGGGGGTGAACTGATATACACCCACGACACACCATGTGCCAAACACCATGGCACCAGAACTACGGACGAGACATTAAAACAAGTGGCGCACTGGCCCAGCATGCAGCAAGATGTGGCAGAGCACGCCAGAGGATGTCAAGTTTACCGTCATGTCCAGACTGCAAACGCAAAGCACCGAGCTTCACTGCAAAACCGAGGAATCACATTTCCACGGTCAGTCGACCAGAAAGACTGGACGGTAAAACCTCCTCTGATGCTCATGGCCATCACAGACACCGTACAGGAGTCAACTCAGGTGTTCCCCACAGAACTACTGATGGCACGGCAGGTGCCACTGCCGTTGCATCTGTACCAACCAGGAGACTTGAGTCTCATCACAGCCTGCTCCCCTCATCAGCAGCACAACAAGCTCCGCCTACAACTGAGAAAGCAACTCGCAACACAGAGCCAAACCCTGCAAACCACCTGCAAATCCTGGAAAGGTATTGCGGTGGTTCTCCGCACTCACAGTTTCCTGCTGATCCAAACTGCGAACTCAAGGAAGCAACTGTTTACAGTCCTCCAGAATGACTTTGCCCAAAATCAGCTGGTTATAGCTCTGTTGACAGACCTGCTGCGAGAAATTAGCTTCTCTATGGACAGAGTGGCTATGAATAGGAGTCCTCAGTATCCTACACAAACTGTGCTGGACTTTGCTACTGGCAGACCCAAAGACATGGTCAATGTCAGGTGGCGGCAACGTAACACCCATGCCAAGAAACACACCTCAGTTGCGGTAGCCTACCACAACAGCAACCCACGGCTGTGCCCGGCTCCCCACTTTCGCAGGTGTAGTTTCACCAAAGACTTTCAGTACTTCTGCCCAAACCAGCTCTTCCTCAGAAACCACACTGAAGGAATGGGCCGGTTGCAGCCCATGACCAGCGACACACGCTGCCCGGCCAAGCCTCGCACCCCAGTTATCGGAACACAAGCCGAGACTGTGGGTGATCGACTGCTCATCCACACCCCCACTCATGCTGCCATCGTAATCTACAATCAGCACAACACCGCCACTCATGTCAGCCTGCCCAATCCAAGTAAGAGGATCCAGGTACCCCTGAGTTCCATCCTTTATCACAGCCATCTGGCAGTGCACTGTCTCTCAAGCAAAGAGGACCAGTCAGAACTGGAAATCCCATCTTCCCCCAGGGATCACCATCACACCTTAGATCCAGGAATGGAACCGAGGATTGACAAAGGGGGTCCCAGCTAAGTGACAGTACTCCCACTGATGCAGCCCTCCAAGCACTCTCACGACTGCCTGTCCTGACCAGCTCACCTAGAGCCCGAGCTTGGACTGCTGCCAACACAATCCGTTGCCTCTCCATGGCAATCAAGTACGCACTCGCCCTGGGCCTGGCCTTCATCCTATCCCAAGGGATAAAAGGGATGCAAGAATCCACGGACAGGTGCTTATCTGCTCTCCCTCAAGGACCAGTAGGAACCACCTGCTGCGTGACCATCCGGATCCATGTGCCATCGAACTTGGTTACCGTCCAACGAAGTCCGCACAGGAAATTCGTTGGCCGAAAGGGGGAATCTGTAGCGTATGCACACGTATCAGGATAATCAATAAACTTTGGAATGTTCAGAACGCTTTTAGCATGCTGGACTGGGTTGTAAAACCCCCCCAGAGACTGACCAGATCCACATTCCAACACCCCACACACACAGGGACACACAAAAACACACACACAGACAGACACAGAAACACACAATCATACATTTTCAACTGTATTTGTAAACTACCACTATGCTGAAATATATATTTCATATATTTTTAGGGCCTATGCATGTTTCCTAGTGTTTAAATGAGTGTATTTGTGCTAGTGTGCATTTTAACGATATAATTTTGTCTGTAAACCATAACTTCTCTCCTATGCCTTTCTGACCTATCGAGTTTGGTCTCTCCGTAAAGCTCCGGACACGAGCTATTCACTGAGATATGTCACACCGCTGATAAATGCATTTTTCTATGTGTTTAATGATACTGTGAAGAACGCACTCCATTTGGAGATCTGATCTGAGAGTCATAAATCATGCAGATTAAGTCGTGAGGCCAAACAAAGGAAAAGCTTTCCCGCCAACTTTGCACCCATGTTATTGGCTACCCCACCTCAAGGAGGTGTGTCGGCTTATCTGTCATAAAAGCAAAGACGCACAATTTCGTGTGTGTTCTCTCCCGATTGTCTCACGGGCATTTCGTGCACGTTTTTCCCGGACCCCTCCGGTGACCACGCGCTGTCATCGCGCTCAGCTTCGGGATCGCCATCTTCCAGCGAAACTCACTCTCGTCCTCAGTACAAACCTTCCCGCTGAACGGAGGAAGCCAACGAACTGCACCAGCGCTAACCTGAAATTCGACACACGCAACCAATGCAAGTATACTGCCGTTTCTCAATCTTAGATGATGAAACTGATTTCCGTGCTGGCTTAGGACTGGTTGTGAGTTTGCTACTTGCCTTCTCTCTCTTTCCTTCTCTACTTCTATTCTTGTACATAGGTGTGTATTTTCTTGTATATATATTTAGATGTATAACCTCTGTATTCGTAGTTTGCATATATTAAAACGTTATTCATGCTCGATTGTTCTGTTTGTTCTTTCAGCGGAAAACCCAAGTCACTTTAACGTTTTTTCGATCGCTTTATGCTTTAGTTATTTTCATGGCCAGAGAATAACTCCGTTTATAGTATTCTGTGAGGGACTTAGTTTGCTGGACAAACGAGCAGTTTCTCTAAATAATTATTAAACCAGAACTAATCATATATGTAATTGATTATAATTCGTTGTAATTGATTCACAATATATGTTTAATTCCCCATTGGGTCGATATATGAATCATAATTTATTCATAACCTTATGAATTATTATATTCATATTTCATCCATAAATTGATTAATAACCGCTACATTTCGTTACAAAAGCAAGTTACTTTCTTTCTTTGAAATCTGGACTGGAATGTTCTGTATATTAATTACAAGCAGAGAACCCTCGCAGCTGTCTGTTTTGGGGCCCCCTTGGTTGATATTCCTGCCTGTGTCCCTCCCTCTTTCTGAGTCAATGGAACAGTGTTACAGCGGCTCTGATTTTGAACACTCCTTTCTTCTGAATGATACGCCACTTAACAATCCACCATCACCAGGCTCAGAAATATCAGCCCCCAAAAGACTGTCTGATTACTAAACTGAAGACAATGCAATGTTAATTTCCACTTGTGCAGGAGGATAATATTTTCACTGTTGCTCAATGATGTCTGCACTGTTCTACAATGTTCATTTTCACATCTCTGCAATTCAAACTTTTTTCATACTTTTTTTCCCCCAATCTATTGCTTTAGTTATAATTGTTTTATTACTATGTATTTGTCTAATATTTAACATGGGAGAAAACAAATCCTGGTTACCAAATTTAGGCTTAGGATCCCACACATAAGCATATGCATGTCTGAAACGGAGCTTGTTTTGCAAAATGTATTACAGGAAAAATGATAAATAAGTACATTTAGTATTATTATCTGCTCAGTAAACCAAGGCCAATTGATTTAAAATTTAAAATTAAAAAGTACAAAGTACAAGTACAGCTGAATGTGTCAGAGAATGTGTGATAAACTGTCATGTTCCAGCTCTCATTTCAGCTCAATGTGACTATTGTTTTAAATAAATCATGTACTAAGTGCATCAATGTATTGGATGGATTTTGAATGCTGTTTTTGGGTGAATCTGAATAAATTTGTTTTTAAATGCATTTACTTTTGCTTTATACGCTTGTTATTTGGATAGATGTATGGGTTTTTGTTCTTATAGTTTTTCAACAATGAGGCCCATTTCAGAAAATGCGAGTCATATTTCCGAGCAGGATTTGGCACAGCGCCAGTGTGTGTGAAGTGATTTTTTTTTTTTTTTTTTTTTTTCTGTTACAAGCAATGTGAATTATAATGGAGAAAGCATGATTTTGAGTATTTTATTTTTTTGTTTAATTTAAATGTATGATGACAGCAATGAAGATTGGGTCACTTGAAAATTCTAAACAAAAAACTCTGCGAGAAAGTTAATTACACAGTAAATAACTCGTTAGACACTAGCACTAGTCTATTTTTAAATAAAAAAATAGATATAGGACAGAAAAAAAATTATTTGTTTAGTTTGTTTTTACAAGTCTTGAAAACATATTTCTTATATTCTACTCTAGTAAACATATGTAAGACAAGTTAAAATAGTCTCAAAACAGAAGTTAACATGTTAAATTAAAAAATTATGTCTTTAAGGTTAAACCATCACTGAACTTAATAATGATTGTCACTGGAAAGCTCTTGTTATACCATGACAATGATACAGAAAGTTAATCTAAAACCATGTTGGATGTGTTACATAATCTTTAGATTTAGGACCTTACACTACTTGATTTTTTAGCCTCTTTCTTATTGCCAAAGATAGCGAGAGAGTAGACTGGAAGGGATGGGGGGAGGTGGATGATGAGGGAGATGTAGGATTGGGAAATGACTCCAGTAGATTTGACCTCAGGTCACCACATAAACATGCAATGCAGCACATACTTTTTACCAGGCTAAATCTGCAGCCTCCACCTATATGTATGTGCAGAAAGCAAGACCACATATTGCAAGCATGCCTGATAAATGTGAAGCAGAGAAATGAAAAAAACAATGACCGTTTGTCCTGCTTTGGATAGACTGAAAGCTCTTTCTGGCAAGTTCCGCCCCAAGTCACGCCATTGGTTGAGTCGATGTTACAATGTTTGGCCACAACAAGGGGTCAAAATTTGTTTTTTTGGTTTAGTGTATAGTTAATTCCCAGCAAGTAGATGCCAAAAGGCCATCCAAAAATCTTTCTTCACTTACAGCAATTCAAATACATCCATGTATTTTATATTCCGGTGAAATATAATTTTTGCAAGCAACATATAAATTGAAAGTATTTCATTATATTTTCATTATATTCCCTATCAATATCCAGTGACTACTGAATTGTCTCTAGTAGTAATTTTAATCAAACTTTTAAATATATTTATATGTAACCACTAATGTTGTCATTTTGGCCACATCTGAAATGGGTCATACCATGTTTCCATCCACTTATTGTTATACAAATTTTGGGATATCACATAAGAAATGCTGGATGAAAATATGTGCATAAATTTAAAAAATGTGCATAGAATCATATGTGCTAAACTGAGACAGAAGAAGACATGCACATAATCTACAATGGAAACACATTTACCAAATAATGGTTTATAATTAAACTCAGAAGTCAGATGTCGGAGCTGGGAGTTGCGTTCCAGTATGATGGACTCATTCAGGTTTGTTCAAACTTGATTTGTTTTTTTGTTTTTTCATTTATAAATTGATTACTTTTAACAAGTTTAAGTAAACAAAACATTTTTAGCAATTTTTTTTTTACTTTGATCCAACAACAATTTTTTCAGCGTAAAACCCGGAACACACCATGCCGATAGTCAGCTGTTGAGCAGTTTTCTTTTCAGTTTGTTCTGCACCGTCGGCTAAAGTTGGTCCTCATCTGCTTTTTTTTGGCCGATTCAACGTTTGAGATGTGTTGTCTATGTGAACAAACAGATTATGGCCTCTTAGGTCTCTTAGGAAGTGCTTCACTGCCATGAAGACAGCCATCATCTCCAAGCAATTTAGGCGCTACGAAATATGATGACTCCTCCACAGACCCTTACCTAAGTGGCCAACCATTACCGCTCCCCATCCCGTAAGGGAACCCTCTGTCGTGAGAAAGACATGATTACAAATAAGCTCCTAACACAGGACCCTGGGACAAGAACCAAGGTTTCCACCACATAATCAAGGCGCATGATCTTGATCATACCAAGTGGATTGTCCCTCAAGGAAAACCCCTTGGTCTTGAGCCACCACTGAAAGTGTCTCATGTACAGCAGGCCAAAAAGTATCACATTGGACGCAGCTGCCATCCGACCCAACAGTCTCTGAAACTGTTTCACAGTGAGTGACTGGCCTAGCTTTGTCTCTTATGACTGTGATGATTGCAGCTACACGAGCAGGCAAAAGGACAGCCTGAATAGTCAATGAATTCCACACCACACCGAGAAAAGTGGTCCTCTGAATTGGAGAAAGTACACTCTTCTTGGCTTTCAGTCTCAACCCCAGCTTTTTTACATTAGCGAGAACGACATCTCAATGCCAAAATGCCATCTGCTTCAACTCTGCTAGATTAAGCCAGTCATCTCTGTAGTTCAGAATATGAATTCCTTGCAGTCTGAGCGGCATCTCTGTCAGGTGGAGGAACCCATTCTATAGCTACTTTTGCTAACAGGTACTTTACTTCTTGTTCCATAACCAGAGCTTATTCGGGATATACTACCATGTGTAGCACCCCATTGAATCGTGGTGGATGAGAACCAAACGGGATTCTGTAACCTTTTTCTATAATATGCAGGACCCATCGAGATACATTTGGAACTCATTATGGAGAACTGGGAAGAAAGGAAGGCCCCGTGGTGGGTGTAGTGCTTGATGACAAAAAGCGCTTGTCCAATTTGCTTTTCAGACGAGCGCCTTGTTTCTCGGTTGGCCAATCAATGTTTAACTTTGACACAGCATGAGAAATAACCTCCACCAGGTCCTCACACGCTGAGGGAGGAGGTGGCATTTCCTCCTTGATGCTCAGCACATCCATCTCCTCAGAGCCGGATAAATGAAGCACCTGGCTTTCCCCCTGGGCAAAAGAAACCTCAGAGCGGGCTTCCGATCCCAGCCAGATAGCGCTGGATTCCCCTGGCTAAAGCAGAGAAAGAGTGGTGCCTGTGTCTAACCCCTCTGAGAGATCCATCTGCCAACCCCATGATCTCAGTTTCCATGTTGCCTCAGCAGCAGTGGAGCCGGAACCATGAGGAACATAGTGAAGTTCCGCCTGTGAAGTTCCGTCTCGCCATTGGACTAGTTGACATGTGCTTCAGACTCAATCAAGCAAAGGCATCCTCAAAGTGTCATTGACATGGCTTAGATCATATCACCTCTCATCTGTCTGGTCCTTGCATATAATCAATAGCCGCTTTTCCACTGTCTGGCCAGTACGAGCCAGGGCTAACAGCATGCTGGGCTGGGCCTATGGCCACAGACCTTAGGCACCGAGGCCAAAATCAAGTTGCGTTTCCACTGTCGGTCCGCTAGCTCCGCAGCGCTGATCTAAAAACTACCCTTAAACACACCTCCCTTGATCAAACGTCACACAACCCAACCCATTTCAGCGTGTAGACCATTACCTGACTACGATTAGCTCCGCCTTTCACCTCAACCACGGCTCAAGCCCCAGCTGGCCCGCTTTGGAACAAGGTTTTCGGCAGGCCGAAGAACCCATGCCTTTGGCACAGAGGAAGCACCAAAGAGGCACAATCAAGCCCCGGAAGTGACAGTGGAAACGCGACCGGCCCTGGCACACACTACCATGCCTGCCTTTGGCCCGGCAGTGGAAACGCGGCTATTGAGTATATTATTCGACCCTAGAAGGGGAGCCTATAGCCAGATTAACCACGCTTTAAGATCCAAAAACTGAGGAAGATGACTGGTGAGAGAATGGGTGCAACCCCCTACATCTCCATCTGTCAGGCTCTATACTCATAGTCATGTGTGCCAGGGAGGAAATCACTGATTTAACCCCCCACTTAATGAACTGGGGAGATTGACAGACCTTATCTGTCAATCTCAACCTTGCAGACATTCATAAGGAGCATAGCTCTGCTTCAGTACCCAATTCAATGGACTGGGGAGAACAACAGATGAGAGAGAGGGCTGCTTCTTGCGACTTAGTACACTTCAGTTCTCATGCGCCAAGTTCTACTCAAAAAAGGAATATATCTAATCTACCCTGAAAAGGGGAGCTTACCCCCTTGTTTTAAGGTGCAGTCTAATTATCGGGGAAACAACCAGTGAGAGTGAGAGCCGGGATAAACCAGCTCTCACCCCCTTAAGGTCTTATATACTCATAACGATATCTGTACAGGTACTGCTTTAAACCCCCCTGCAGCTAATAACTGGGGGGAACTTAAAATTAACCATATTGATATGCATGTTTAAAGCTACAATAAACCCAGAGAGGGCAACAACTGAGAGCAGGTCCTAGTCCAGCTCAATCTTTATTGATGCTCCCATAGGAGAGAGTTAGGGAAGTCTGCCTAGACTGTATGTTCAACTATCGCAATCAAATAACAATTATAAGCGATAAACTTACAAGCATAGCTTCTCAGGGGACTTTACACAACAAACTGGAAACAGATGCAATTGGATCATGCAATCTCTCTGCTGTGCAGAATGGGAACATGGCTGTTGTGCTTTGCGTGCTTGATGCTATGAAGCATAACAAATAAAGTTTTTTTGAAGGTAGTTTAACTCAACCTATGGCGAACAGCGCCATCTAGTGGGAGGGAAGGAGTCACGTTAGACATGGCATTACAGGTATGCTAGGCATGCATTTATCCACTTCTCCAAAAAGTCTTGTAAGTAAGTGGCTGAAGAACTACACTGTAAAAAAAAATCCTGTAAAAAAACGGTAAAAAGTCTGGCAGCAGAGTTTCCAGACGGATTCCGTTAAATTACAGCAAATAACCATTTCACAAAATTACATACAAAAACTGTAAAAATACAGAACAGACTTTACAGTCAAAATTCATTAAATTACAGTATATTACTGTTGATAATTTAAATCTAGATTAAAGACGCATCTCTTTAGCCAAGCATTCACATAACGCATCTCATACCAGATCAACTGCACATGACTATCTTTGCTTAAAGTTATGAACAGCAGCTACGCTAATTGTTCTCCTTTTGCTTTTCTGTTTTACCTCGGGACACCCGCCCTGAGGTGACTAGAGAGTACATCAGCTTCAGTTTGGATCCAGCCTCTTAAGAAGACCTCAGATGACCATCACCTGTGAAGAGACGGCGCCAGCTCCTGCGAGGACTTCAGGAGACGCAATCATCTAGATCAACATTCACATTGCACAATCTCTATATCCTAATTTATTGTTAATGTAATTCATTTTCCTGGAGCTCATTACTTCTACCTTCAGTTAAACTGCTAATAGTGATTGTAATTACCTAAAGTATATTATTTGCTAACTACATTCTTTAAATTGTAATGTTGACATCCATTTTCTGTAAAGCTGCTTTGAAATGATATGTATCGTGAAAAGCGCTATACAAATAAATTTGAATTGAATTGAATAATAATTTATTAAACCGTGAAAAAAATGATAAATTATGTCAGATTACATAGAAAATTACTAACTTTCAGGTTAATCTCTGCAAATTTAAGGTTTTTATGGGTTATTTTATCAAGCTGCTCTGTCCATCTACAGTTATTTACTTTTAAAATATAGATTTTCCATGTACAATAACTAAGAAATTATTTATAAAAATGGCACTTAGCACATAAATTCAAAAACAAATGTTTGCATTTTACAGTATTAATCTTTATTTTTACAGAACCACTCACAACTACAATCAATATATAAATTAATTACTTAGAAATGCATAAAATTAAAAACCAATTTGTTAAATTAACAAAATATAGTACCAAATACATTTAATCAAAGGAACATGCACATGTACGGTATTAGTCATTGTACATAAGACATTGTATGTCAAGTTACTTAAATTATAGGAAATTCAAGCTTAGTATATAGAACATATACATTAAAAGACAATTTCTGTATACTTTTATACTGTAATATTGCTGTTACATTTTATCCAAAGTGACTACAAGGAGTACAACCCAGGTGGAAAAAAAAAGTACATTTCTATAATATACTTAAAGTGCTCTATTTTAGTGCACTAAATTTGTACTTAATATACTAAAAATTTATCTTTAGTACTTCTTAAGATCATCTTAAGAACATCTAAGTGTACTCAATTGTGCTATTTTGAGACACCATACATTTGAACTAAAATGTGCTTTTAATATACTATCTCTGTATTTAAAAAAAAATTTATTTAGATACCACTTATAGTACATTTGAATCCATAGTGTACTACAAGTGGTAATTAAATATATTTTTTAAAAACAGAGATAGTATATTAAAAGCACATTTTAGTTCATATTTCATGCTGTCTCAAAATAGCACAGTTGAGTACACCTAGATGTTCTCAAGATGATCTTAAGAAGTACTAAAGAAGAAGAATTTTTAGTATATTAAGTACAAAATTAGTGCACGAAAATAGAGCACTTTAAGTAGATTATAGAAATGTACTTTTTTTTCACCTGGGAATGGATGCAACAATAAGTACAATGACAATTTCCAGTTAGTCTAGCACAGTATGCATAGAAATTATTTTTTTCAGTTAATCAGATAGTATCATCAGGACAATTGTTCACACACAAAAAAATGCATCTTTAGCAGTCTCTTGAAAATGGTTTGAGTTAGTCAGGTTATTCCACCAGCATGGGACAGTCCAGGTAAAGGTCAGTTAAAGTGAGTTTGTGCCCCTTTGGGATGGCACCACAAGATGCTGTTCACTTTCAGAGCGCAAGCTTCTGGAGGGCGTATAGGTACAGGCATGCAGAGCCAGTTGTTGTTCTGTTGTGTAGCATTTTCCGATAGGAATGGCCTGGTCTTCCCTATGTTGTACTGGGCAAATCTTCAAGATAAGGCAGTTCCAGCACTGTAGTCTGTGAAGTTTAACTGATTGATTATAACACAAAGGATGGGTGGCTGAAACCACGAGAACTTCTGTCTTGGCAAGGTGGAGTTGAAGGTAAATGTCATCCAGGTGAAAGTCGGAAATTTCCATCAAGCAGGCTGAGATGCGAGCAGCTACTGGTTGATCATCTGGCTGGAATGAAAAGTAGAGATGTGTGTGAGGATAGCAGTGATAGGAAAAGCCATGTTTCTGAATGATTCTAGTTACAATTACAACAAAAAATACTGTAGAGAACAGCAGCATGAAAAGATGTAAACAAAGAATTTGATGTATAAGAATAGTACTTTCCACACCTGGACTGCAATGCTGCTGTAGATCTTTCCACATGACCTGAAATCATAAAGAAATAAAAATTAGTTGGCTATTACATTAATTCAAACATTCCTAAGACAATGCAAATCCTCAACCTTCTTTGATCTGGAATTTTTATATCCAACTATCCAATGTATCTAATGATTCAGTATTGACAATTTACTCAGGTCATGTAATTTTTTTTTCTATTATTAGTATTTATTATAACACTAATATATGCATACTACTCGTGTTTGCAAGCAGACTCGCTCAGAATATTTAATGTATAATGTTGTTCATATTGTACTCTCATCTGCTTTCATGTAACGTATAACTTAGACCTAACGTAACGTTATAGTATGAGCTGTACAGGCTGCAGAGTGGCAGTTAGCCACATTAATCGTTCAGTGTATCAAACGAGATTGAAAAAATGGCGGTACTATCACATCTAAACGAAGATATTTAACACTTGAATGGACTTTATAAATAACTAATCTTTCTTGGTTTAAAACAGATGGAAAATTGAAAGATACCTGCTGCAGTTTTGCTTTCAACGGCATTTACCACGTTATGTGTCTGAACACCGTTTAGAAATACTAACATTAGCTTTTTCAAAACTATAAACAATATAAATGTGTAGCCACACGATATAAAATATCACACATGTAGAATTTAACTCTTACCTCAGCCAGTGATCGGTTGGTATGATGTCCGCTGTGGTCTTCTCGCTGAAAGGACGTGTTAGTTTTTCGTTTTTCCTCACACTGTTCCGAAGAATGGACAGACGGATGTGTTCAAATAAATTCTCCTGCCCACGACAACTGCTCTTTACGATTGCTTTGCACTACTGTTAGTCTCACGACCCACAAGCATAGCCTGCCCTGAAATAAATTCAAATTACCCGCGGCGCTCGCCCTTCCATCACTGTACACCTCTGACCGGGAACTGTTGTGGGCGGGACTAACGGAAAAGTAATCGGCGGCAAATTTGAATCTGCGTCGCGCGCGCACACACACACACACACACACACACACACACACACACACACACACACAAAGCTACGCATTTAGAGCTCGATTTGGAAAAACATAAAATGTACATATCAATTATAGATGTGTTCTGGAAATTTAGAGTAGAATAAGTCGAGGCCAATCAGCAGTTTCAAAATAAGCATGTGCAAGTTGAGGTAAAAATATTAGTAAAACAAACAATGCATAATATATAGAAGGCCTACACACCGTATGTACCAATACTATAATTGAACCTTAAAAAACTAACTTTCACCAACGCATTATCTTAAATGGAAGAGGAAAAAACATGTTGAATGGCTGTGGATTTCTGTAGTTCTACATTTCTATTTTTACAGAAAAAATCTGTAAAATATTAATCAACATTTTATGTAAATTTACAAATTTTTCTGTAAAAATACAGAACATTTCTTTTAAAAAACAGAAATTTAATGTAATACTAAAATACGTGCAATTGCCTGTAAATAGTGGAAAATTAAATTAAAGCAAATATCATAATCTGTAAAACAACATGCATTTCAGTGTATAATGACAAAACGGGAAAAATCTGTAAAAAAATACAGACCATTACCTGTAAATTTACATTTATTTTTAACAGTGTAGGAAAAGAATTGAGTAAACTTTATAATTACATGCACAGTGTGTAGCTAATATAAAACACATTGCAAAATTATAGCTATTTGAAAAGATTAACATTGCCACTTAGACATCATGTGTGTATTTTACAAAATTATTATTTTTTTTTTGCTAGTACTATGTGTATTTAAATATCAGAAAAATAAAATAATTATATGGTTGAAAACTGAACAGATGTGGATCTTTGGTTGTGATTCATGACAGGTGAGCACGTCCACCCCTGGCTCAGTGCCAGCCAAAGAGCGAACGCATATTTGAATTTAGCATTTGATGACATGCTGCACTGAATGTTCTTGTCACACCTGTGTTATCATATCAAATGTACAAAAAAATGATTAATTTTTGTCTTTTGGAAACTCCATTTGGCTCAAAAGTCTGAGTGGGCTCTTCAGGGGACAATCCCTTACCTTGATCCAGGTTATTAAAGAGGTTGGTCATGCTGTGCAGGGCACCGCCAGCCTTATCTGCCACATATGCTTTGCCCACCAGCCTCTATGTTGTTTGGCATTGTTTTGATGGCAAAAAGGGAGCCTTCAATGAGGAAGACGACCCCAAGGAGTGATATCTTGCCAGATTATCCTTTACCGGGGACATCTTCCCATATCCCTGCTCACATAGCCCCTCCACATTCACGTAACTCGAATTAGAGAGAATTATGTGGGATGAATACAGATTCCTCCACAAGCCTGACACCTCAGTGTGCAGTTTCAGGAGAAAAGAAAGGCTCACTGGAGTTGGGTGCTTATGATCCAGCAGGAATCCCTCATCTAGAGTGACTTCCCGTCTTGGGCTAGACCTGTCTGGCCATAGCACAAGTCCTTGACTGCATCCGAAAACTGAAAAATGCTGCCTTCCGAGGACACATTTCAAGGTAAGAAGGCATCAAGGCACGTCCGAATCCAATGTTAGCTTCACTTCCTCTCTCATGAGATACCTTCCTCAGATCGATTTTTGAAGGAAGCATAGATGTATCCTTAGCTGCCTTAGAATGGAAAGCACAGGATTGTGGGATATCTGTGATAGTTGAGCTAGAAAAATAAAGATGGCATCCGAAGGTTGCGTTTGCTGCTCAGTTTGTGTATAAATGTACAATTTTGATCAACATATTTCAATTTTGATATCATTTCTATCGAGAAATTACTACTGTAGTAATTAAATATTTGTTTAGTTCTCACCAAAGCTTGCGCTATATTGCTGTAGATCATTAAACTGTTACACTGCCTCAGAAGTCTGTCCGAAATCAGTTTCGTGAGGTACCTTCATGCACAAACGCTGCCATACAAGTAATTCTCTTATAAGATCGCGAGGCAGCAAGACAGCTACCTAGGTTTTCGGATGCAGCCATAAGCTACACAAGCTCATCATATGTGGGGCAATGATTGGAGGAGGAACTAGAGGTGAGCAAAATGGACTCAGTCAATCCTGAAGAAGCTGCCGTGCAGGCTTCTGGATCAGCCATAAGAGCTAGCGAGAGAAGCGAGGGAAACCCCTAGCTCCTCCAATTAATACATCTGCAAACGCAGCCAATCACAATGAATCAACAGATGTGGGGCCGGAACTGCAAGGCACAGAGGCTTGATTCCCATCTCTCACGAAGAGAGCCAAGCACCACTCACAAACACACAAAGATTGTGTACATCACCAGGCGTTATAAAACACGAGCATGGTGGAGCACACTTTCTACATTATTTTGTTTGCTCGCCAATGTCTTTCATTTCTTTTGTGGATTTTATATAGCCTGCTGTTGAACAGCTGTTACAACAAATTGTCAATGATTAAAGAGATGAGATCAAATTTAAGTGCAACAACTTATGTCTAACTTCTATAGTTAAGTACAGTGTTTACAGTGTAGTAAATGTGACAACTAAAAAATAGCTATGACAGCAACCTTTGATTACATTTAATCGGTCACCCCTGATGTGCAGTTAAAAGAGTCTAACAAACCATGTTTACATGCAGATGCAATAAATCAAGTAATGCCCACACGTACTACTTTTAGTAAGTTTTCCGCTTGGTGGCAGTTAATAGAGATTGAAGACAAAAGCCCAAAATCTAAAGGCAAATCAGTGCTTGTTCATATGAGCAATGAAGGCACAGTCTGAGAGACAGAGTTTCTACACAATACTTTGAATCCGTTCTAGTGAAAACATTTCATGCTACAGGATTTGGATTGTAGACAAGTCTAAATATTTAATCTCTCAGGCATCAGGAATTCATTAGGGCTTTTAGAGAAGTCTTGAAAACAGGCTAAAGGGGGACTGAAACTAGTAGGCTACCACACCCAATTTTCCTTTTCAAAAAGGACTACTGCGAATGCAAGTGAAGTTTGGACTAAACATACACCCAGGAGAAAGATATTAGCAAAATATTTCCCACCTTACATTGTACCGATTTGACATACAATACAAAATTCACTTAGATATTGGAGAGACTCAGTACACAATGTAGTCAAATCTGAAGAGAAAAGAACTTTAGGTTTTTAAACCAGAGTAACAAGCCATCTCATTTAGCATTAGTCAACACCAATGATCATGAACAAAAGAGTTGAATTGAACAAGAAATTCTGCTTTGCCAAAAGGTATGGTGTATATTTGCCACCATCTAGTGGCATCAGCATAAACTTCAAGCACTTCCACAAGCAAGTTTTATTAAAAGAGATTTTTATTTAGAAAGTCTTTTCCACTCCACAAAAACCATTTAATAAAATTACTTTAAAGTGCATTCATGGCATTGCCACATGACTCCATAAATTATTTATTAAATCATTACATTTAAGTTATTCAATAACACTCACATATGCCTGCATAGCTGAACAAAACAAAGAGATACACTTTGGTTTTAAAATGAAAGTCTATGAGCGGTTCTTGCTGACCCAGTGATATCGATCAACCCTTGGGCCAGAGAAAGCATAGGAGGGCCTGTAGCCCTTAAAACTCTTATGAGGTGGGTATGGTCCTCCTGAAGAATGCTGCTGGTAGCCCTCAGCAACATATGGTTTTCTTTTAGGGTATGTCCCCCAGTTTTGCATGGGAGGGAGCTGCCCAAACTCACTGAACTATAGATGGAAAACAGCAGCAATTAAAGCAGTGCAAGTTTAAGAGCACAACTAGTAGTGTTAAAGACATTCTAAGGGACTGACAAGTGGTTATTAGGACTTTGTTACCTGGTATACACTGTTTGGATTGGAGACAGTCGGAATGCATTTGGGCTCTGGAACGGAAAGACTGCTGCTATTGCTGCTACTCACGGTGCTGCTCATGGTGCTGCTCATGCTGGTGTTTCCTCCCTCCTCATCAGAGGAGGTTCCAGAGTGGTAATCCGATGAAGCCCTTTCCACAGCATTATTTATCCTACGGGAGAACTCCCCATCTCTCTTTTGACCCTCGAACTGAGTAACACAAAATGGGGTTGACTTTTCACCATACCTTTAAGAGAATGAACAACATTTTCACTTTTGGAAGTACTGCGGTGGTACAATCAAGTCATCAAAACGACTCTAGATTATGCACTTCAGTGACAGGCCAGCAAATTTAGCACTACCGGCATGACACCTCTCCTGGATCAACCCAAATGGTCATTTCCTTTGGTAATCCAAGATCTTCATAAACAATGTCACTCTGGCAACAAGCACGTTCAATAACTGGGTCTCTCATTTGAGCTTTGTTCATCCTTAAACACCTAAGAAAACAACAAATCCTTTAATTACTCCAAACACTTAATGTCCACTACTTAATTTTCATAAGTTAAGTTAAAATTAGGTTACTCACCTAAAAGCTTGTCCTTTGGTTGGTTTTTCTGGGTACCAATGACTTTTGTAGCTCTCAAAGAGCACTGAAGTTAGTTCCACAGCAAATTTCTCCCTCCGAACACGATCCAGTTTACCATGTTTCTTTGCTAGTCTTGCAATAAAAAACACTGTTGCTGCAATCTCTTCCTTCATGTTCAAATCTTGAGATGGTGAATCAATAAGACAAACTTGGTTTCGATTATTTTTAAAAGTCTTAAAAGTATACTATTATAAAAAAAATTCAAGCAAACAAACTTGCTTTATATTATACACAATTCATAAGTGGGTCACACTGGTGTTTTGCTTCAGCTATGCAAAGTCATATTAGACTCCACAATTTAGAATTTCAAACGCTTTCAACATCAGTCAGCTTTTTAATGTCTCAGGATGTGCTGATCTGTAATTAGATTGAACAGGTGTATCAAATTGTGGGAGGAACTAATAATGTTCAAAATGAATTCTTTACTAATCACTAGTCTTAATTTCAACAAAGAGGAACTTTTCCTAATCATTGTGTGAACTACCAACAAAATTAAACTTATATGTCACCTAAATTTAATGCCATGTTGAACCAGTATACAAATAGGTAGCCTATTGTAAATGTGTGTGAATCTATTTTTGCCTGTGCTCCCATTTATTACCATGATAATGGGTTGTTTTTAGACAGACCCATTCTTAATTTAGTAGGATGTTGATCATATAAAGAACATACACAGTAGAGATTTGATTAGCTTCACAGAACAGTTGAGCAAACTTGTTCCTTAGAAACAGGTTGGGCCTGCAAGGACGTGGTGATATATTTATTTTTTATTTTTTTTAACTTAGTCCCTGTGGGCAAGCCTAGACCTGTTTTCACATGGACTAAATGGTCTCTCTGGTAACCTAGTCCAGAGAGCCATTGTCCACTAAACACTGTGTATAGCATTGCCTCACAACCGCTAACAACATAGCTAGTTTTCAGTGTTTACATAGATATGAGCCTCAGAGGCAGTTTGTTGTCTCCAAGCCTCGTTACGCTTGCCTTTTGTTCTTTCAACCTAAGGAATGATAACAGGTAACGACTGAGCAATGTATACTTATATTACTGTGGATAATAAACTGATCATTCAGACTCTACAATATGATTGCATGAGCTTTGAAGCCGTTAAAAAATACAGATGAACGCACATGTTGCTATTACTTGGAAACAATCAAACAGCCTAAGGCTATCGACCTAGGCAATATTAGGCTAGTTGGTGGGAGAATTTATTATTATTATTATTATTGTTATTGTTTTTATTATTATTATTATTACTAAATTATAAGAATGATATGCTGTGACGAGATATCCTAGTCGGCCAGTCTGGCTGTCGATCACTACATCTTAAAAAAAAAAAAAAAAAAAAAAGACTAATATTGGACCTTAATATTTTACAGCCTACAGTGAACGGTATGTTTATCTGTGAAACATTGTTTTAATTCACTGAAAATTACAAAGACTAGGCCTATGCTGTCGATCTGAATAGCTAAGTTAGATTAATACAAATTACAGTTCACGTCAGGGTTTGGGGAGTGCGCAATCAATCAACTGAAAACATGTTTTATTATATTGTTTATATTTAGTGAAAATTATTTAAGAGCTCATTAGTTTAAGTTAATTAAGTACATTCCACTGGTTTTGTTCGGCGCGCATCTCTGTATTTGACTGGGAGAACGGGCGCCAGTATCCGCAGCGGTGAGCGCCGTAGTTCGCGCTCAAGCGGCTCCCGCCTCGGAGGGCGCTGAATTTGAACACACAATATCAGCTCTGGCTATAAATACAGACGGCGTGTGCTGGAATCCAAAGCAGGGGCACTTTGAAAGATGATAACACAGAGAGAGAGAGAGAGAGAGAGAGAGAGAGAGAGAGAGAGAGAGAGAGAGAGAGAGAGAGAGAGAGTTCCTGGTGAGATTCCTCAGGTAAGACTGACTCACTTTAAATGTTCGTTTTGTGTAGCTAGTTATAAATCAATTTATTTGCCAGGTAAAGTTACCTATAATTTAAAATGAGATATTCACTTTGAACCCCACCTGGAGATGTGACGTCAGCAGGGTCGTAACAACAGCAGATGAACACAAACTTGAGTGCAGAAGCATTCCGTCAGGTGACTTCTCACTGAAAGACTAATATTTGTTATATCTTACTAATCAGTGGATATTATTTGTTTCTTCGCTTTTGGGTATGTAGCATATATTATAGTTTTAGCCTACAGGCCTATTCAATTCATTATTTGTTTTATTGACTTTGCTGTTTTTTTTCCCTTTAGGTTTACATGCAGTAGCCTACAAACAGATTAATGTGCTGATATATTAACCTGTTGGGGTTGGTTTGTAGGCAGTGTTGTTAGCTGATTGTTTTATATAATCTACAATCACTAACCATACTGCCAACACAACAACCTACAAGGAAACCCAGAGCTGATAGAATTATTTGACAGTGTTTATGTATCATATTGGTCTATTTGTAATTTAAAGTACAGCTTTTGTGAGATGCAGGTCTGCATGACTCTGGTGGATTCGTGTAGGTTCTGAAGGAGACATTAGGATAAAACAGTGATGGAAATGGACCCTGCCAGAGATACTGTGTGGTCATCAGGCAGTGTAGTTAGTTGATTACAATCCTTATAGCTAGTAATCACTAACCTCACTACCAGGTGAAGACCAGTTGTAAAACAACATTTTTTTTTTTTGCTGTGTTTTTATATGTGTTCTTTGCAGTGACATTCATCTGAAAATAAAGTGAAACATATCACACTTTGTTCTAATTTGTCTATTGATTAGATTAGAGTTAGCGGTAGGCTATTGCTTTGTTTTTCTATAAATATTTTTTTCAGTAACATTTGAATTTGTCAGCTGACAACTTTTGAGTTCAGAAAAATCTCCTTCTGCAATAATAATAATAATAATAATTTTAAAATTACAGATAATTTTAAATTTACATTTAAGAAATTCCAGTGATGGGCAGATATTTACTGTAAAAAAAATGTTTTTTTTTTTGGTGCCTGCATTTACATTTAACTGTATATATCATATTGATTTAATATAGCCTACCAATCTTTATACTGCTTACATATTGTTTGTACCTTAAAATTTAATATAACCTTGGCTTGTACAGGATAATAAAAGTACAGGTGGTACAGGCCTATATGATATTTCAAAATTGCTTTCTATGAACTGTGGGTTATAAACATGTAGGCTAGACTGTGCACACTTACATAAAGAAAAAACACTATCAAGATAACAAACATAGATTACAATAATAAGAAGATTACTGTTTTTCATCTTATATTATAATTCAATTCTTACAAAAACATTCTTACAACAACTATTGTCTTGTTGGGTATAATACAGATTTGCAAATTTATTCTTATTAATTTTCTTATTATTCTTAAAATTATTTTTTGCAAAATCATTGCAAATTATTTGATCATTCATACGTTTTACTCAAAACAAATTGTACATCAAGTTCTAGCTACATTCTGCAATTAATAACTTGAAAACAGTATTGTCTGTTAAATTGTCTCGCCTAACTTACTGTTAAAAGAGAACGTTTTCTTTAATAGGCTATATATATTTTTTATTTTATTACTTTTAAAACTGAATATTTTGCAGCGTTGCCTGTCTTCTTTCCTTACTATAATTCACGCACTTCCGTTTAGTGAGCGTTTAGTCACCACGGCAACCGTAACACATCCTCACTTGGCTGGTTACCTATGGCTAGAACAGAAAGCTCGCTAATGCCTGAAGAACTTGACAAAGAGGTTTTAGACAGTCTTGCAGAAATCGAAAAACTTTATACAGTGTTTGATGGAGCGTCGCAAGAAGATGTGTCATATGCGAAGGTTTTCTGGAGCTCCCTTTCCTTACAGCCTCCAATAGAGTCTCGTCTCGTTTCTGCTGACATCAGGCAGCGGTTAAAAGTTGCGAAGACGCCGCACTGTAAGTGTAACGTTCATTAAATGTATTTTATACGTGCCAATTGTCTTTAAGTGCATTGCAAACGTGTATGAATGAGATGTGAAACGCATAAAAACCTTTAATGTTGTGCTTACAGTGCTTTTTCTAATTGGACCATTAGAGGCAATGTGCTTAAAAGTAGCCTATATTTTGTCGTAAATTGTATTCAATTCCTGGAGGGCCACAGCTCTAAAGAGTTTAGCTCCAACCAGCTCCAACTCACACCTGCTTGGAAGTTTCTAGTTATCCTGAAGACCTTGATTAGATGGATCAGGTGTTTGATTAGGGTTGGAGCAAAACTGTGCAGAGCTGGGTTAAAGGAGTAGTTTCGAGTTGACAACACCAAACTACTCCAATCCGGCTTTGTTGGTACCATGATGCTGATCATCAACTTTCTCTGTGAACTCAGGCTTTGATCCTCAGTCCATAGAGCGTGTACACATGAATGAGTAACATCAGTGGCAAACAGCCAATCACGTGCCTTGCAACAAAGAGAAACTCTTATTCACTTCTCGCCAGAGAGTGATTCAAAACTCTATTGCTGAAGGTTAAGAGATTGAAGAAAATGAAGAATTTAAACTCATTTACACTGATGAAAATAAAATAAATTATCTTGCTCTATCAGTGCAAGTGAAACTTGTGTAGTTAGTTTATTTAGTTGATAATATATAGTGATAGAGACATGTAAGTTCACATGTAGTCATATTTAAAGTTTATTTACATCTTATTTATATTACATATGATCAGTATATATTAATATTCATTTAAACTAAATAATTAATAATAACTGTTAAACTAAAATCGCTTGTGTAATGTATTAATAATACTATATAATAATATATACATGAACACAGCTAAAAGTCAAGTTACTTTCATGGTACCTAAAACCCAGGATTGGCACGAACTAATCTGAAACTTACCTGGCTAGCCAGCGAATCCGGCTTCATGGTACAGGCCCCAGGAATTGAGTTTGAGACCACTGCTCTAAATATTGTTCCAAATTTGTGTTGGAGCATGAAAGGAATTTAAAATAAGATAAAGATGAATAATCTTCTGTTATTTTAATTGTAGCCACATATGCTGCCTCAAAGCAAGAGTCATGGTCAAGTAAGTATAGTAGCCTATATTAATCATAAGTGTATTGTATTGTGTTATTATTAAATGTAATCTGTTTTGGCCTGTTTGTTTTCTTGGTAGAGAGGGATGATGAAATCCAGCAGGATGTTTATATGAAGCAAAAGCAAGAGGAGAGACAGAAATACATGGAGATGGTGAGGCCTCAGTGGCACTGCTCATGAGTTTCATGTTAACAAACCAGCTTCATTAAACTGTTTTGAATAAAAATGCTGTGTTTTATTCTGCTGAATTCTACCATACAACCCTTTTTACCCTCAGCAGAAATATACACGCATAGATAGTGATTCTATGTAAATGTATTCTATGTAAACAATATATATTGAACCCCACAAGAACAAAATCTTTTATATGAGACTAAATGTTCACTCAATTTACTATCGTCATTCCCTACACTATACCTAAACCTACCTGTCACAGGAACCTAATTTTAACTTTCTTATATATAACATTATATATATATATATATATATATATATATATATATATATATACAGTCATGTACAAAATTGTTGGCACCCTTGATAAATATGATCATAGATGAGTGAGAAAAATAAATCTGCATTGTTTATCCTTTTGATCTTTAATTTATAAAATTAGCAAAAATCGAACCTTTCATTGAAGGAAAATAATTGAAAGTGGGGGGGAAATAACATTATGAAATAAATGTTCTTCTTCTATAATGCTTGATGAGTTTGAAGAACACCTGACAAGAGATCAGAGATCATTCCTTCATGCAGAATCTCTCCAGATCCTTCAGATTCCCAGCTCCATGTTGGTGCTTCTTCTCTTCAGTTCACTCCACTCATTTTCTTTAGGGATCAGGTCAGAGGACTGGGATGGCCATTGCAGAAGCTTCATTTTGTGCTCAGTGACACATTTTTGTGTTGGTTTTGATGTTTGTTTTGGATCATTGTCCCGATGGATGATTCAACCACAGCCCATTATAATATTTCTAGCAGAAGCAGTCAGGTTTTGTTTTTTATCTGTTGGTATTTGATAGAATCCATGATTCCATGTATCTGAACAAGATGTCCAGGACCTCCAGCACAAAAATAGGCCCACAACATTAAAGATCCAGCAGAATATTTAACTGTGGGCATGGGGTACTTTTTATCCATGTGTGCACCAAACCCATCTGGTGGGTTTGCTGCCAAAAAGCTCTTTTTTTTAGTTTCATCTGACCATAGAAGCTGGTCCCGTTTGAAGTTCCAGTCTTGTCTGACAACTGAATATGCTGGAGATTGTTTCTGGATGAGAGCTGATTTTTCTTGAAACCCTCCCGAACAACTTTGTGGGGATGTAGGTCCTTTTCTTTTAGGCTTTCTGAGAGTCAAGACTCAACTAATCTCTGCAATTCTCAAGCTGTGATCCTTGGAGAGTCTTTGGCCACTCAAACTCTCCACTTCACATTAGGACGATTTAGACCCTTCCAGGCAGATTTGTGACATTTTTAGTTGATTGGAACTTCTTAATTATTGCCCTGATAGTGGAAATGGGGATTTTCAATGCTTTAGGTATTTTCTTACAGCCACTTTCTATTTTATGAAGCGCAACAATCTTTTTCTGCACATCAGAACTATATTCTTTGTTTTTTCTCATTGTGATGAATGATTAAGAGAATTTGGCCTTTGTGTTTCCTCATGTTTATACTCCTGTGGAACAGGAAGTCATGGCTGGACAATTTCATGTTCATGATCACCCTGGTGAGCTAAAAAAAAATGTAAATATGAATGGAAATATACTTCAGAGATATTTTACTCATAACAAATTCTAGGGGTGCCAATAATTGTGGCCAACGTGTTTTGTAAAAAAAAAAACATTTATTTCATGTGATTGTTTTCCATTTTTCACTTTCAATTCTTTTCCTTCAATGAAAGGTTAGATTTTTGCTTATTTAATGAATTAAAGATCAAAAGGATAAACAATGCAGTTTTATGTTTAGAGTCATCTTTAATCATATTTATCAAGGGTGCCAACAATTTTGTCCATGACTGTATATATATATATATATATATAATGTTAAAATTACATTAGGTTACTGTAGGTTTAGGGATAGTGGAGGGAAAGGCCATACTATAGTGACTTTTAAGATTTTGTCAAACATTCTTATATATGATTTATAAACAAGGGTGTGTGTGTGTGTGTGTGTGTGTGTGTGTGTGTGTGTGTGTGTGTGTGTGTGTGTGTGTGTGTGTGTGTGTGTGTGTGTGTGTATTTGCCCAACACTAGAATAGATTGTAAAATGTAAAAATATACAGGGTAACTTGATTTCAATCAGTAAAATTAGGAATTTTTTTCTTTCTTTTTTTTCATGAAGACAGTGGCACTTGCTGTACATGTTGATAACACATGTGCTGACCATTGCACCACAGCTCCAATATGACATTTCCTTAAGGTAGTTGCAACACAGATGTGAGGGGCAGGTCCACAAGCTCAGTACACTACACATATCCACCTTATTTTTCAATGCGGAAGAAGGGTGTTTTCTGTGAATGTGTGAGACTTCCAATTTATTAGCTGCTATAGGGAAATAACAAGAAGAATATCAAAGTGTAAAACTGTTTGCACTACAAACCAGCGTGTCAAAATGACACAGTAAGCAAGACACATTAAATTTACAAATGGCCGTGCCCACTCTTACATGAAAAATAAGGTGAATATACTGTAAAAAGTCTACAGACCCCTGTTAAAAATTACAACCTTTGCAATACCACTGAAAACCAAAGTGACACATTTCGGAGAGAAAAAAAAGATAAAAATAAGAATCTTGGAATAGCTCTCTGCATAAGTGTGCACACCCCTGAACTAATAGAGTTGAAGCACCCTTTGGTTTTATTTCAGCACTCAGACTTTTTTCAATTTTTACATCACAAAAAAACAGCTGTTTTAACAGGGGTCTGCATGTAGTATTATTCAGTTTGTTGAAAATACACATGTGATCAGGTGTGTGGACTAGTTTCCCCCAGCTTGTCTTGATTCTCCCTTTGCTGTGATCTTTAATTCTAGACAGTGCATTGCTGCATAAAAAGCTAATGAGCCAGCCTGTGGAGGGCAGTTATAGATCTCTGATGAAAGATGATTTGAGATCAGCAGGGTTTCTAAGTGTGGATCTGGCAGGTTTTGCAGTTTTAAAGTAGTGCTCAGCACTCCGCATTAGCAGAACGAGTAGTCTATCTGAGGAGCATCACAGATAATTTAAGATAAAAACATAAAATAGAACTTTAAAAGTAGAGATTTTAATGGTGCTACAGCAAGCTTCACTATTACCAGGGCTGATACTTTAATGCTAGGAATTTGAACACACCCATAACCTTACATTTTGATGTGTACAGTAATGCATCCTTGCACCATTTATGCTGTTGAAGCACCTGATATGTTGTGCTTCGTATTACCAGGCGGTTATTATGCTGATTGATTGTACTCTTTTCTGTGCTTTCAAACAGAGGTATCCAATAAGTTTGCAGATTTAATTTAAAGGTTCCATCGCTGTCTGACTCGTGTAAATTTTCTTGCAGAGGAGTCAGTTGTAATGCTATCCAGCAGGCAGAATCCTTAAGAGCCTGCTTAGACGCTCTTAAGCCCTACATTTGTGCAGTGATGAATCTCTCCACATAGCTGCTTTCTCTCCCAACACTGCACTAACCACATCTACTAATCGGATTAGCAGGAAATCATTGGTCTTGCAGATCAATTCAACTGCGTACAAGAATAAGGAAGCATTGATTTGTCCCTTTTGGGGGGCAATGCTGGGACAAGAAACTTGTTTTGCTTTACAGACTAAGGAAACCGCACTTGCCACAGAACCTGATGAGCATTGAGTTTTTTTTTTAAACTTTGGTCATATTATGTGTAAATACAAAAACGTGAATTTGTGCAAACTGAGACATCATGCGCATGTGTATTGTGTGTTCAGTCTATAGGTGTGTAGTTTTTCTTTACAAAGTGACATCGCCAACTACTGGCCTGGCAGCATAATACAGCATTTTTAATCATTTTTGCGGATCCGTGTGAACAGGGATCATTTTGACAATGTTGTCGTCTGTCCGCGAAAAAATCAAAGTAAAAACTTTATTTGTTTTTAGTACATCATTGTTGTGTAAACGTACCCTTATTTTTTATGTCCTCCCTAATGAAAGCAGCACTCAAGCTGCCAACACAATCTCATGGCAATTCATAATTTTTTTTTTTTTTTTTTTTTTTTTTATGTTTTGGTGAATTGGTGGCTAATTCATATGAATTCATCTCTTTCATACATTTTCATATGATCTGCTTATGTGGTAGTGTAGATGTTCATGCTTACTTTCTGTCTAAAAATCAAACGTTTTACTACAATTCACATTGTACAATTTTATACAAAACTGACAACTCGCAAAATAGTTATGTTCAACAAGAATCGGTGTGCATTAACTCCAAAATTTTGCTTAAAACTTGATGATCATGTTTTCCAGCATGATCTTAAGCTTCAGTGTAACGTCTGAGTAAGTAATTACGTGTGACTGTCTGTATAAAGGAATCATTTGTAACAACTCTACCATGTGCTGTATACTCTAGCCTTCCATATTCTATAGAAACTGGTGTTTAATGTGTTCTTCACAATTTGGTCTGTCATTCATCTCCTTGCATCTAAAGATAGCATGTGGAGCAGTTCAGTGGGCAGTGCCCTTTCTGTAATGTCTGCATTCACTCTGTGAGTAATCAACCTGGGAACCCCAAGATGGATGGCCCTCTGGAGGACAGATCCATTTTATGAGACTGCTCTTAGCTAATCAACCTTATTCCCATCACTCATCAAAGGGTTATACATTGGAGGTTTTCGTAAAATCTGGCTTTGCACTGTCATAGAAGCATTTGAGGCTGAATTAAAAAATTCTGTAACTCCTTAACTGTCACACTGTCCCGCTAGCAGAACGTTTGCAATTATATACTTAAAACAATAATATCTTAGTCTAAACCTAAAATAATATTGACAAACTATACACTATTGTCTGATTTCCAAGACAAATGACAGAGGAACAATAATTTATTGATTTGCAACAATATTTTCAGACACATAAGTCATGTTCAGACATTTATTTTCAAATAGCAATGACAATGAAAAATCTTGTTCTTTTTGCATGTCTTTTATGTTTGTTAAAGGTTAAATTCAAACCAAATACTGCCATTCTGCCCATACTACATCTGAATAGGATGTTAGTTTCATCAATTGTATGAACATTATGGAAATAAATGGTTCAGGTCGCTCAAACCATAGGCTATATCGAAATGGAAGAGTCCTTATGTTATGTTCACTTCTAAAATAATCTACCAAGTGTCCCCTTTAAAAGGAGACCAAACGTAAGTCTGTGCTCAAGTATTCAAGATTTAAAACAATTTAAGTTGGGGTCCATTCCCCAAAAATGGGAGTGACAGTTAAGGGGTTACAGAAATATTATATATAATATATATATATATATATATATATATATATATATATATATATATATATATATATACACACACACACACACACACACTACTGTGCAAATGTCTTAGGCATGTCAGTATTTCCACCCACCACCCTAATAGACCTGCTACCAAATTATGAGATAATATTAAAAATTTCTTTATGGCAGTTTTTCCCCATGTATTGGTCAAAATTGTGGCAAGTGAAAATACTGAGTGGCTAGTAACTTTGGAAAACCACTAGCCACAGTGGCTGGTGAGCAATTGGAAAATTATGTTTTAGCAGATTGCAATATGACAGATGTTTACATTGGCTGATAATAATCAACAAAGACATTACATTACATTACTATAACTGACTAACCTGCCATAAAGTGACACTGGCTTGAAAAATAGTTACAGAGTACAAGCATGTAATGGATTTAATGACATTAAAGTGCAGCCAGAAACTATGGGCATTAAATCAAAATTATGAGGCTTGTTTAGTAAGTGCAGCTGTCGGCTGGAATATATTCAGACAGCTGCTGCATATTCAGCAGTGCTGTTATACTTGACACAATTACATGTATCATGATGGGCATCAATGTAGGTGTTGATAAATAACTGCAGTAACTGTTATGCAGTGTACAATGGAAGCTTCTTCTGCCACCAAGACATTGTGTGTGCATGTTTGTGTGTGTAAACATGCTTGGCAATAAATCTCATTTGTATTTCATATTTGTGTTAGGCCAAGAAACGAGACCAGATTATTGCCCTTCTGAAAAAGCAGAGGAATGAGCGAATTAAGGTAAGAATAATAAAGTGCTTGGCCCCATTAAATTAAAGCATCCCCTCAGGTCTCTGAGTTCAGTTTGTATCAGCCTTAACCTCATCTCGGGTTCCCTGCTAACACAGCCATTGCATATTTGGATGCTGCAGGACAGGGTTCCTCAGACAGCCAAGTGTTTTATTTCTCTCCCATTCATTAGAGTGCTCTCTCTCCCTTCCTCAGCACTTTTTCCCTAGAGCCTCAGCATTTCTTAGGGCATCCTCCCCTATAGAGGAGGAGAGTAAAGGAGGGGGTGGGCTTCCTCAAGACTTTGATGTCTCTCTGGGGAGCAGCCTGATGATTATGGGGTAGTGGTGCTTTATCCAGCCCCTGCTGAGTACTTTACAAACCTAGTTTGCTAATACAGTGTAAGTTGAACTAAAGTCAGTTGTTTTTAGAATGGCCATAGTCTATGTATGTACAATGGGTTGGAAAAATGAAACTGAAACACTAGCCAATAGTGTTGAAGGTTTCATGCCTATACAGTATCTCACAGAAGTGAGTACACCCCTCACATTTTTGTAAATTTTATATTTTATTATATCTTTTCATGTGACAACACTGAAGAAATGACACTTTGCTACAGTGAAAAGTAGTGAGTGTACAGCTTGTATAACAGTGTAAATTTGCTGTCCCCTCAAAATAACTCAACACACAGCCATTTATGTCTAAACCGCTGGCCACAAAAGTGAGTACACCCTTAAGTGAAAATGTCCAAATTGTTCCCAAAGTGTCAATATTTTGTGTGGCCACCATTATTTTCCAGCATTGCCTTAACCCTCTTGGGCATTGAGTTCACCAGAGCTTCACAGGTTGCCACTGGAGTCCTCTTCCACTCCTCCATGACGACATCATGGAGCTGGTGGATGTTAGAGACCTTGCGCTCCTCCACCTTCCGTTTGAGGATGCCCCACAGATGCTCAATAGGGTTTTGATACCCCCAGCTTCTTTAGCAAGGCAGTGGTCTTCTTGGAGGTGTGTTTGGGGTTGTTATCATGTTGGAATACTGCCCTGCGGCCCAGTCTCCGAAGGGAGGGGATCATGCTCTGCTTCAGTATGCCACAGTACATGTTGTCATTCATGGTTCCCTCAATGAACTGTAGCTCCCCAGTGCAGGCAGCACTCATGCAGCCCCAGACCATGACCTGGTTGCCGCCACACACGCTTCACACAATCTGAACCAAATAAGTTTATCTTGGTCTCATCAGACCACAGGACATGGTTCCAGTAATCCATGTCCTTAGTCTGCTTGTCTTCAGTAAACTCTTTGTTCTTGTGCATCATCTTTAGAAGAGGACCTTCTTCTGGGATGACAGCCATGCAGACCAATTTGATGCAGTGTGCGGCATATGGTCTGAGCACTAATAGGCTGACCCCCCACTCCTTCAACCTCTGCAGCAATGCTGGCAGCACTCATACGTCTATTTCCCAAACACAACCTCTGGATATGACGCTGAACATGTGCACTGAACTTCTTTGATCGACCATGGCGAGGCCTGTTCTGAGTGGAACCTGTCCTGTTAAACCGCTGTATGGTCTTGGCCACCATGCTGCAGCTCAGTTTCAGGGTCTTGGTAATCTTCTTATAGCCTACGCCATCTTTATGTAGAGCAACAGTTCTTTTTTTCAGATCCTCAGAGAGTTCTTTGCCATGAGGGGCCATGTTGTACTTCCAGTGACAAGTATGAGAGAGTGATAACACCTAATTTAACACACCTGCCCATTCACACCTGAGACCTTGTAACACTAACGAGTCACATGACACCGGGGAGAGAAAATGGCTAATTGGGCCCAATTTGGACATTTTCACTTTGGGGTGTACTCACTTCTGTAAGATACTGTATATGCATAGCCTAGTGGCCAATTAGTCAGAGTGTGAAGCAGCAGAGCGATGGTATAGTACATAAAATATTGCAATCCACACAAAATAATGGGCAACATATCAGAGTTCAAAAGAGGACAAATTGTTGCTGCATGTCTTGCTGGCTCATCTGTGACCAGGACAGCAAGTGTTTGTGGTGTATGAAGAGTGATGGTATCCAGGGCAATGTTTGCATACCACCACGTTGGACAAACCACATTCAACCGGAGTAACTGTCGACACAAGGGGAAGCTGTCTGAAAGGGATGTCTACTGTAGGTTCTAACCCAAATTGTATCCAAAAAATAAATAAAACCACAGCTGCCCAAATCACTGCAGAATTAAATGTGCAGCTCGACAGCTTCTGTTTCCACCAAAACTGTTCGTCGAGAGCTCCACAGAATAAATATTCATGGTTGGGCTGCTATAGCCAAACCTTCGGCCACTCATGCCAATGCAAAATGTTGGTTTCATTAGTGCCAACAGGGCAAATCTTAGGCTGTGGACAATGTGAAGCATATATTGTTCTCCCATGAGTCCACCGTCACTGTCTTTCCCACATCCATGGGAGTTACGGTGTGGAGAAGCCCCAAAGAGGCTTAACACCCAGAATGTTGTGTGCCCAGAGTGAAGCACAGGGGTGGATTAGTGATGGTTGGGCTGCATATCATGGCATTCTCTACTGTGCTCGATGGGTGTGTCACTGCTAAGGACTACCGAATCATTCTGGAGGACCATTTGCACCTAATGATTCAAACATTGTACTCTAAAGGCGATGCCGTTTATCAGCATGATAAAGCACCAATACAAACAGCAAGACTTGTGACAGAACAGTTTGATTAACTTGAAAGTGAAGTTGAACATCTCCCATGACCTGCACAATCACCAGATCTAAATACTTTGGAGACACTTTGGGGTATTTTGAGCAAGTAAGAAAACGTTCTCCTCCACCAGCATCACATAGCATATACTGCTTGCCGACCAGATTCTATTCACCAGACCACATCACCATCTACCTGTGTTAATGAGCTAAAGGCCTAGCTAAATTCCAATTTTTTGAGCAAAACAGAAACTTTAATTACTGGCCCCCCATCACAAACAAAAAATATAGTTAATGTTCCCAGTTTCAACCTTGATGCTACAACTCTGCTATTGTCAGAAATGTAGGCATTACTCTGGATCCTTCACTGACTCTGGATGTTTAAATTAGTAAACTTTCCAAAGATGCATTTTTCCAGCTTCGCCATTTAGCTCAACTTCGTTCTTATTGTTCCCCAAAAGATGCTGAATCATTTGTGCATACTTTTTTTACATCACGCCTCGACTACTGTAATGCTCTTTTTGCCTGATTATCATTGCACTCTATCTCTTGTTTACAATGTAACATGATTAAAATAAAATGAAGGAATAAGACAGGGTCAGCTTTGACTGAGACTGGTTTTTATTTCCAATAAACAATAATCCAAAACAGAACATAAATCTGCGCTATTTGCGCTGTCAAACTCAGTCCTTTGAAATCAAATGTCCCGCTGACACAGGTGTTTGTCATTTGTACTTGACCCTCTTATACTCACCACTTGTCTACTGACTGTCCAGTCACAGACCTCACTGAACCACGCCCCCCTTGCCACACAATACATCCAAAACTCTGCTGCACCCTAATGCTGCGTTCCAGGCAACCCGTAACATTTGTTTTTCCAACCTTCTACCCGTGAAAGTGCACTGGAACAGCACTCAAACCCGTGACTTCCCACCCGTGAACTCGTACTAGATCGATGTACTCCCAGTTACGGGTTCTGACGTCACATAGCCCGCAAAACAACAATGGCAGCCCCTACGGATGCGGTGTTTAAGCAAGTGCATGGTAAAATAACGTAGAATAAAAGGAATAACAGCTTCTCTTGCCTTATGTGCCATTTTCCTCCTCTGTTTCCCTCAAATAAGCAAGGAGTAAGCACCTTTGGCGATATAAATAATTGTTAATGAGCATAAGCCCCGTACAGTCCGCCATGCTGGTTTGTTTACATTTATGCAGTTTGGCATGACTTTCTTGGAATGCTACAAAGTCGTGAGTCATGATTTGAAGTTGTGACTTACGGGTTCAAAAACCTGCCTGGAACGCAGCATAACCCACACTAAATGATCTGCTCATATTTCCCTCATCTTATTTAACCTCCATTGGCTACCTGTGTCATCTCGCTTTACTTTTGAAATTCTTCTGCTTACCTTTAAATCACTCAATGGCCTTGCTCCTCCTTATCTCTCTGATCTACTGTCTCCTTACATTCCACCTTGACCACTTAGATTTTCACGGAGTGAACTTCTTACTCTTCCTAGATTTCATCCATCTTAAATGGGCGGCAGGTCCTTTTCCATCATTGCACCCAAAATTATGGAACTCTCTACCACTGGCACTATAAGGACAATAACCTCACTCTCTGTATTTAAATCGCAACTCAAAACCTTCTTGTTTACCCAATACTATCAGTCATAACATGTTCTTAGACACTATCCTAATCCTATACAACCAGCTGTAATTCTCTGAGTATTTTTGTTCTGTATATTTGTTGCATCTACTATTCTTTGTTTGTTACTTATTGACACTATCCTTTTTCTGTTGTTACTTAATACTATGTTATGTATCTCTGTTTTCTATATGTAATTGTACCATGATATGCAACTGCAATCATTTCTATCTCTGGACTGGGCAAATGTCTACTGTACACTTAACTGATTAATTGATTATATGAAATGACTGTTTATGATTATGTGAATCAACTGTCTATTATGTTACTGCTTTTGTAACGTGTCTTTGAGCTTGGGAAAGGCGCTATATAAATTAAACATTATTATTATTATTATTATCATTATTAATAATAATAATATTCCCTGGCCACTGTTCTGGAAGAGGAATGGCTCTTAACTTTCTAACTTGAAAACTATACATTATACATCTAAAACTGAGATTGGTAACATCACATCCCAGTCCCCCAAAATGAATGAACATTACTACTAGTACTGTTCATTAAGACTTTTATTCAGCAATGATGAATTAAATAGATCAAAACCGATAATTTTTTTATTGTATTTTTTTGATCAAACAAACGTTGACATCAGGGGGACAACATTTTGGTCTCTGTGAGGAAAAAAGTTTATAAATCATATTAAATTATTATAATATATATATATATATATATATATATATATATATATATATATATATATATATATATATATATAATTTTTTTTTTTTTTTTTTAAATATAAAAACGTGTTCAATGTTTTCTGGAGACTCATCAAGTGTGTGTGAGTATCATTTCGAAGTGCCTTGTTTTTAATGTCATCCAGAATTAATACAGGTTTGCTGTATATTCAACAGAAGGAGATGATTTCCTACCAACACAAACAAAGAAAAGGCAACCCAGTAGAAAAAAGGTATACCTCTAAAAAATGTTATCTTTTCTCTGTCAGAGATTAACATACTGAACCTGATTATAATTTCATCTAGCAAATTATTTTTCACTGTATCTATCACTGTAACATCGGGATACCAGCACAATAAACATTTTATAATTAAAGGTGATTGTGCAGTGCAATGTATTACTGCATTCAATAGAGTAATCGTGTGCTTAATAGTAATTTACTGCTGCGGACAGCATACGAGGAGCTGTTTCACTGCTGCTGATGCTGCTGCTGTAGATCACATCCAATTATAAAAGAGAAACCACATAGGGCCTCACCCCCAAGAATTATTTAAACATGTAAACTGGTAAGGGGGAAAATGGTATTGTCAGCTTGAGAGACAGAGGGGAATTACTGACAGTTTCGAACATTTTCATTATTATATGGATTCTTAGCCTACTAAAATTGATTTCCAGACCCAGTGATGAAGGGTTATTGGAAAACCAACTTAAGCTTATATTGAGGCTTAGATATTGATCTGAAATCTGTCTGATCTTTTCTACTCTGCTCTGTAGACAGCACAAACCGACATTGATTACCTGTCCTATTATCCAAAACAATTCCTTTTCTGATAAATACATCATTGCAAAATCCTTTACTTAATGTCATGTAGGAAGACTTTCATTAGCCTGTGTGGCAGATTGGAAGTTAAATGTGCAGCATGACAATAATAATGCTGAGATGAACTTGTTTGCTGCATCAATGCATTAGATATTTTGTATAAAATAATATCAAATAATGTTTTAATATAATAAACTAAGGTTACATTTTATTTTAAAGCATGCTACAGTGTAATTATACATTTAATTACTGAGTAATATTAATTAACAACATGTACTTTAGGGTGAGGAATAGGGTTTGTTTTAGGGTCAGTTTGTAATTATGCATAATGTTTTACTATAGTAAGTGCATTTAACATGCAAGGGCACTGTAAAATAAAGTGTTGCCTAAACCAATTTCAGTTTTGAAAAACTTGAAATCATTTGTGTGTTTTTTTTAAGATTGGCTCCAAAGACACTTTCATCACCAGCGGATGAGGACCAGAAAGAAGTTCAGAAGCTCCAATAAACATATTGATGAAAATAAACACTAGTCCATGGACAACATAATGTGTCTTTTTACCATAGTAGACAAAATGTTCAACAAGTTTATTTAAAATGCACCTGGAGCATATGTGTAGGCTATATCATATAAAATGTTTTGTTTAGGCTACTTGTAAACTGTTATGTAATTTGTTCATATCTATACAAATAAAAGCCCACGGAGTGTTGGTTACTGTCAGTTGATGACGTGTTATGATCGTCTGTGTGTGTGTTCGTTCAGTCACGCGCCCTCGTCTCACTGTGAACCGCCTCTCTGGATGTTCACAAAGATTTCAGCGGATAACGGAACAGGTGATTAGTTTTCTACTGTATGAAGCCGTGTTGGATGCTTATTTTTTATTTTATTGGAATTCCATCGCTTTTGTGAAATTACTTTTAATACCCATGGAAGTTCGATCAAAGGTGATAAAATGGATCTGATGAGAAAATGTGGCTGCGTGTTGCTTTTATTCAGCGTCTCCGCGTGCGCGTCAAAGCTTTTGGGCGGTGAGTTACACATTAAAGAACGAAAATGTTGCCTATTTTTAAATATTAAAGTCAATATGTAATATTTGGAGGAAACGCTTGATAAATTGAATAAGTAACAATTTGAGATATTACTTAGTATGTGCCATTTTACAACCTTTAGAAAAATAGAAACTGTTTTATATTTTAAAAGGCTTGTCATGAACTTTGTTTTTGTTGTTTTCGCTCACTTAACTATCAGACTCGTTCGTTTCCTGTTTAATTCATTTTAATTAGATGCTTGAATATAGGGAGTGAGTGACTTCTTTAGATGATGCTTTAACAGTGGCTGTTTTCTCTGTTCACCACTTGTAAACCCGATGTGTTGTCCATTCTCCCTGCGGCGCAGACATTTACGAGCCCAGAGGTATGTTCTGCCGCAGACACTAATGGCTTTCTCTAAATTAAATGATAGCTCCATCTCAGCTCATTTCTGTATATTTATATGCCATCCATAGAGCGAGATGTAATCATAACAGAAACATAATTATATTTCATTTTTATTTTTAGCCATGGAAAAGGTACTTGTACTTTATCTGGAAAAAAAAAAAATCTTAGTTTCAATCGAGCAATTCGATCTGCTACAGGATGTTAAGGTTTTAATGAAAGGGATTTATTTATTTTTATTCTTTCTTTTCCTTTTTTACATTGGGAATCTAATGAAACTAATGAAAATGCTTTTTAGAAAAATAACCAAACACGTAGCCTAACTGAAAATGTGTGTTCTGGTGAAAAAAAAGCCATTTTGACATCTGCCTGACATTTTGTACAGACAGTGCACTCGGAGTACAGTCTCACTTTTCAGTGCTTCAAAATGTGGCTTGTTTTTCTTTATTGTTATTATAAATTAAATCAAGTGACACAAACAGTTTTTATATAGCCTACTTTTCTATAATTATGTAAATAAAACAGGAAGCCAATGTAACATGTAAAGATATTAATCAAAATATCATAATTCTATTCTTTTTAAAAAATGATTTACACCTAGCCGAAGGTTTTGCTGTTGTAACTTTAAAAAAAAGCATTACACCATGGGTTTGCCCCTGTGGCTTCATGTACAGTAGCCTAAATCTTTACATGAGTACAGTAATGTACATCTCTTAAGGTTTAGATTAACATAAAAGTATTGCATGTACTTTCTGAGATATGGTGTGCATCTCAATCAGCTCCCTAAACTTCCTAGGTTGTGAATCATATATGGTGTACATGAATTCAGGCACTGATATCTTTCCGACATTATTTTTTAATGCTATTTAAAGTACATTATGATACTTTGCTTGTTACATATACATGCAACATTTCAGCCATAAATAAATTATAAATGTTATGTTTAATTACTGCTTAGCAATGTATGTTTGTGCTGAAATATAATTAAATAAAGGTTTGTATTTTAAAAAACATCTATCACAGACATTATGTGTGCACTGTAAACCCTAATGCTCAAAATACTTAATTCGTTTCAGTAGGACAAACTTAAATTAAACAAATTAGTTCAGTTAAATTAACAGTTATGAGTATTTAAAACTTTCTTTTACTTTTGAGTTCACAGCACTGACATATTTCAAGTAAACTAAATTGTTTTAGTTGCAGCAGATTTCTAATTCCCAGCATGCTTTGCATCAGACTGTCTAAATGTTGAAATAAAGTGTTATTTTGTGTGTTTTTGCATAAGATTAACATAGGGAGACATAAGTTAGTGTTTAATGTTGTGTTATGTTGGGATTGACAGGGGGTTCTGTTATGTTAGTTTTGTAGGGTTACCATTCTAGTGAAGAGTAGACCGTGTGGTTAGGTTGAGGATGAGCTGCAAAACTTTTAAGACCACATATACTGTATGTTGTTTGATTATATACATGCAAGTATATATTGATAGTCTCTTTGATAATTATAATAGCATGTGTTTTTTGCTAACTAACATTTAACCAAGAATTGAATGTGATGTTTATGTAAATTAACTATATGTACTTGAGTAGGGCGAGGCTGAGAACTGTGGGAGTGAAAGAATGCCAGTGATGTGATTGTTAATGAGAGACACCTGTGCACCACATTAGCATTGCTCCACTTCCATGGCTCTCGGCCCCGCCCCACTTGTCACAAAAAAATTAAGTTCAACTAACTTAAAAAAAATAAGTTAGTTAACTTAAATGTTTTGAGGTAATAAGTTTCCTCAAATGTTTTGAGTATTCTGAACTTATTGAGTTTTACAGTGTGGTAAGTTGTCTCACGTGATTTGTTTTGCACTTTAAGAACTATAAGAGCATCAATGCTCCCTGGTTTTCACAGTGAATTGTGGGACTTTTTAGGGAGCAAACGTTTGAGTGCACTGGTTGGATTTTGCAAATGAGACAGCCTTCAAAATGGCCAACTCCCTGATCAGGGCCTTGACTACTGAACTAGGGAGCTGACTGTTTTTGTTTAATTTTCTAAATAAAAAATTGTTTATCTTAAAGGGATGGTTCACCCAATAATGAAAATTGTCATAATTTACTCACCCTCAACCTGTATGGATTTCTTTCTTCTGCTAAACACAACAGAAGATATTTTGAAGAATGTTACATAACAGTTGATGGACCCCAATGATTTCCATAGGTTTTTTTGTTTGTTTGTTTGTTTGTTTTTTCATACAATGGAAGTCAATGGGGCCCATCAACTGTTTGGTTATTAACATTCTTCAAAATATCTTCTGTTGTGTTCAGCAGAAGAAAGAAATTCATGCAGGAACAACTTGAGGGTGAGTAAATGATGATAGAATTAGCATTTTTGGGTCAACTATCCCTTTAAGTGTTCTAAATAAAAGTACACAGGATGAATCAATATATTTAAATATATTTACATTCCTTTTCTAAAATCTATAATGTGTCTCTCAAGGCCAACAGATATGCAAGCGTGGCACTGAGAAGCCTTGCTATAAAATCGCCTACTTTCAGGACAGCCGACGTAAACTCAACTTTGAAGATGCGAGTCGAGCCTGCAGGAGTGATGGTGGAGACCTTCTCAGCATTGAGTCAAAGACTGAGCAAAAACTGATTGAAAATTTCATTGATGAACTGAAAGCATCGGATGGAGACTTTTGGATCGGGCTTCGTAGGGATCAAGAATATGAGGAGTTAAATGGAGACTGCCCATCTCAATACTACTGGCTGGATGGAAGCCAAGCAACCTTCAGGTGTGACGAGAGCTGCATTTGATGGTTTTCTTACACGTTCCCTATAGGTCCTTTTGCTCATTGTTTTGTGTGTGACAGGAATTGGCACTGGGATGAGCCTTCTTGTGGGTTTGAGGTGTGTGTAGTGATGTATCATCAGCCCTCTGCTCCTCCGGGTCAGGGTGGTCCTTACATGTTTCAGTGGAATGACGACAATTGCGAAACCAAAAACAACTTTATCTGCAAGTACACCAAAGGTTGGGGAGTATTTTATTCAATTTTTTCAATTGGGCGTATTTTATTCAATTGATTTCTCAGTCAATTAATTTTACTAATGATATTGCTCATAGAGTACTTCGGTTTGGTGATTTGAACAGACACCTAACACTAAGCATTAAACTTGCACGTAACTCATCCAGAACTGTTTATGCTACAGACATGAATGACACACTGAATACAGTGCAGCTTTGTAAAGAGAGACATGCTATTGTCCAAAACAAACAGGCTTATGATTTCCATCTGGTGAACAATAAGAAAACGTAAAAATCCCATTCGCTTACACTGAAGAGGAGTCCACATATCTGGAGAACAGAATATCCTAGATGTCCTTTGTCCTATTTACCATTCTTCAGAAAATGTAGAAATGTATTTTAAAGTTAATATTCGTAGCATTATTTTCAGATCTAGTAGCAATTTTTGATTAGAGCTAGAACAAGAAGAACTGTGCGTTTCCCAAAAGCATCATTAGCCAACTATGGTCGCAAGTTTCGTTAAACTCTGTTGGTAGCAACAGAACTTGTGACAATAGTTGCTTTGGGAAACTTACCCCTGTTCAGTATGTGATAACATGGTCATCATGTGATGTTTCAGATAAACCTCCAGCACCAGTCCCTGCAGAAAATGAAACATTTAAAGGTAAGCTTGAGATATTTATTAAAAATGTATTAATTTGTATATTAATATAGAGCTTCTGCATAATTAGTACAATTTATTTATTTATTTATTTATTTATTTTTCTAAAATAAAGATGGCTGATGTAGTGGTTATCAACCAGTAGGGGGCCTCAATAAGTCTTAACATTATTTAAATTTAGTTATGTTAACATACCCTTGTGAAAAAGAACTCCTCTTAATTGTATCAAATATCACTTGTTGTGTACTTCAAATTTTAAGAGTATATTTTAAAACAAAACTAATTGTAGATTTACATTACATTCGGTATGCAGTTAAAGGAATAGTTCACCCAAAAATGAAAATTCTGCCATCAATTATTCACCCTCAAGTTGTTCCAAACCTTTATACATTTCTTTGTTCTGCTGAACACAAAGGAATATATTTTGAAAAATGTTTGTAACCAAACAGTTGTGGGGCACCATTGACTTGCATAGTATGGGGAAAAAAATACATATCAGCTTAGATAGGAATTATGTTGTCAATACAAAGAGGGACCTTGGAGTCAAAAAGTTTAAGAACCACTGGCCTAAATGTTGGATGGATTGATTTTAATACACCATTTGTGAAATATGAGAAAGTCTGCAATTATTGGTTTATTTGTATGTTTGTTCTTTGTTTTTAACTTTTTTCTGCTTAATGTGTCTTACACCAGATAATACACAAAAACCTAATTCTCGTATATTACAGATGCTCTTCCGACACCCAGAATACCCAGAGACCCTTCTGTCACAGAGAAGGATGATGGCATGAGGGTGGTCGTATCTCAACCTCCAGGTGAATCTTTTTCTCACAGACATGGTTGAAGATGTAGATACCTAAATACAGTGGGTCCAAAAGACTGGGATTTTTTCAGTTAAACATGGTATAAACATAGTTGTATGGTTTCGAAAGTCAAATATGGTCAATGAAAGTTCAGATATACTTGCATGAGGCACAAGAACTTTGGTTTGTTTTTGCTCATCAAGACTCCGTGTTTATGAGTGTGATATTGCGCTTATACAACAGTTCGACGGCACGAGTGTGTAAATAAATAAGAAGAACAACGGAGTGTCTTTAAAACCTTCTTTTGTGCAGCACTACTTCCTTGCCACGGATTCAAATCTCAAGTTGACAGTTGGACCAAGCCTCCGTTACTAATTCTAAAACGTCACTTTAGAACTAGTAACGAAGGAACGTTGAGTTGCTTCATTGAAACTCATTGCATTTTGTACAGTATTAGAGAGAGAGAGAGAGAGAGAGATCGCCTAAGAGTAGGCTATTACCTGTCTGATATATTGCATAACATTCATTCTTCAAGTCGACGTCCATACTATTATATCCATTATAAAAATCCGAATGTCCTGAGGAAAGCGATCTTGTATTTGTCATTTGTCCATTTGACCACAGCGCTAAAACAACTTGCTTTGCAAAAGTTCCTTTCAATTTAAAAGTCTCTTGTGCCTCACTGACTCATTCACCTGTAAAGTTTTGCCGCCGTGTAATGGCGTATTAATGTAACTTTCATTCAATCCATATCATGCACTAATTGACATATTTATATAAAATAATATTTATTGAACAACAAATAAACACAATTGTTCAGTCAAACATAAAGCACTACTGTGCCCGTGACGGTTGTCAAGTGTGCCGTGGATAATTACTAAAATGGCAAAAAAATAAATAAATAAATAAATAAATGCTACACCTTGTAGCCTATCTATTTCCTAATTTTTGTTTTAATATTTAAAAAAAACAAAAAACAATGATAGGCTATAGGTCACCCTTTACGCTTGTATGTGGGTTTTTACAAATATTTAACAAATGGAAAGGATGCAATGCAAAGGTAAATAAAGATCTGATGTTTGAAAAAAAATTGTAAAGCGTTTTCTTTACTCAAAACAACACTATGTCTATAAAGGGTATGTATTTAAATGGAGCAAGAAGAGGAAGTGAAGAGTCTTCGTCTGATATGTCCCGTCTAGTTGTAGTCAATATGCTATATGCTATATAAATGACAAGGTAATTATTATCAAATTAAACATAGCACAATTTGACTTGCTCTGGAACAAATAATAGATTAATAAGACCAAAGATTGCCCATTCTATGTACTCAAATTGAATTATGTCTCGTGTTTAACCACTATAAGAGCCAGCGGTAAGTCCCTGAAGCACTGGCCGAGATTAAGCTGTTCTCGGCGCGTGCACAAGCACTGAACGGCCACTGACGCTCTGGAGCTCGCATCTCCGAAACCGTCAAAACAAATTGTAAAATAGGCTCTATTATTAAATATAAGTCACATAATTCAGGTCTAAACAACTACATTCTCACCTAAAAAACTATTAAAACTACAGTTCGTGGTACGACAAGTAGTATTTGTAAAAATTACGGTTGATTTAATCGGCCGCCATGATGGTCATTTCAAGCGGAGTGATACAAACGGACGGTGAAAAGGCAGTAGGAGTGCTGTTATCACTGAAATATCGCACGGCTATCAGCCAATCAGATTCGAGAACCAGACAGAACTGTTGTATAAATATATATATACACAAACCCGATTCCAAAAAACACTGTACAAATTAAATAAAAACAGAATGCAATGATGTGGAAGTTTCAAATTTCAATATTTTATTCAGAATACAACATAAATGACATATCAAATGTTTAAACTGAGAAAATGTATCATTTTAAGGGAAAAAATAAGTCAATTTTAAATTTCATGGCATCAACACATCTCAAAAAAGTTGGGACAAGGCCATGTTTACCACTGTGTGGCATCCCCTCTTCTTTTTATTACAGTCTGCAAACGTCTGGGGACTGAGGAGACAAGTTGCTCAAGTTTAGGAATAGGAATGTTGTCCCATTCTTTTCTAATACAGGCTTCTAGTTGCTCAACTGTCTTAGGTCTTCTTTGTCGCATCTTCCTCTTTATGATACGCCAAATGTTTTCTATGGGTGAAAGATCTGGACTGCAGGCTGGCCTCTTCAGTACCCGGATCCTTCTTCTACGCAGCCATGATGTTGTAATTGATGCAGTATGTGGTCTGACATTGTCATGTTGGAAAATGCAAGATCTTCCCTGAAAGAGATGACGTCTGGATGGGAGCATATGTTGTTCTAGAACTTGGATATACCTTTCAGCATTGACGATGCCTTTCCAGATGTGTAAGCTGCCCATGCCACACGCACCCATGCAACCCCATACAATCAGAGATGCAGGCTTCTGAACTGAGCGCTGATAACAACTTGGGTTGTCCTTGTCCTCTTTAGTCCGGATTACATGGCGTCCCAGTTTTCTAAAAAGAACTTCACATTTTCATTCGTCTGACCACAGAACAGTTTTCCAATTTGCAACAATCCATTTTAAATGAGCCTTGGCCCAAAGAAAATGCCTGTGTTTCTGGATCATGTTTAGATATGGCTTCTTTTTTGACCTATAGAGATTTAGCCGGCAACTGCGAATGGCACGTTGGATTGTGTTCACCAACAATGTATTCCTGAGCCCATGTTGTGATTTCCATTACAGTAACATTCCTGTATGTCATGCAGTGCCGTCTAAGGGCCCGAAGATCATGGGCATCCAGTATGGTTTTCCGACCTTGACCCTTACGCACAGAGATTGTTCCAGATTCTCTGAATCTTTGGATGATATTATGCACTGTAGATGATGATAACTTCAAACTCTTTGCAATTTTTCTTTGAGAAACTCCTTTCTGATATTGCTCCACTATTTTTCAGCGCAGCATTGGGGGAATTGGTGATCTTGACTTCTGAGAGACACTGCCACTCTGAGAGGCTCTTTTTATACCCAATCATGTTGCCAGTTGACCTAATAAGTTGCAAATTGGTCCTCCAGCTGTTCCTTATATGCACATTTGACTTTTCCGTCCTCTTATTGCTACCTGTTCCAACTTTTTTGGAATGTGTAGCTCTCATGAAATCCAAAATGAGCCAATATTTGGCATGACATTTCAAAATGTCTCACTTTCAACATTTGATATGTTATCTATGTTCTATTGTGAATAAAATAAGTTTATGAGATTTGTAAATTATTGCATTCCTTTTTTATTCACAATTTGTACCGTGTCCCAACTTTTTTGGAATTGGGTTTGTATATATACACACACACACACACACACTGTAACTCTAAATCATTTCCTTTAACCCTAAAACACAGCGCAATGAAATGCAAAATTCTAAATACAGGTAAAACACCTATAAAAAATAAATACTGAAAATTATGTTAAATGAATACAGTACATTGTACCTTATTTTTACAGATTTTTTGAGTGATAGCATAAGAGGAGACTTCTCTCTTGAATAGTAGTGTATATAGGCTGTATACTTTTCATATTAACCAATATCCTGTTGTTGCATGTCTTTCAGACAATGCTCTCAATATCGCTTACATTGTGCTGCCAACCATACCACTTCTACTGCTGCTGATTGTGACAACGGGAGTTTTCTGCTTTAAGCTGTTCACAAAGAGGTGCGTTGTTTCACCACTCACTACACTGATGAAAGCCATTTTAAATTTGATAGCAAATAACATAATCTATACATGCAGGAAGAAAGAACAGACTGAAACCCCTCCAAAGGATCCAGGATACTGGGCCGCTGGAGAAAGATGCAACAGCCCGAGCCCTGACGTCTATAACGTCATCCGAAGGCAGCATGAATCAGACCTGGCCGGCACACGGCCTGACATCAAGAACACTTCCTTCCTGGGTTCTTCTCCAGACACTCCACCTGGAGATTATGACAACCTGGCAGGCAGGGACACTGAAAGTGGTTTTGTGACACTGGCCAGCACTGAGAGCGGCTTTGTGACCAACGATATGTATGACACGCTTCAAGGCCGTGGAAGCGGGAGATACTACAGAGACCAGGGTTGGATGGATGAGTTATATGGCTACTGATATAAAAAAAAGATGAACATTAGCATTTAACTCTGTATTCTCTTGTTAAGAATGATAATAGCTGCTGATGTCTTTCCCAAGTATTTCCTTTGTGCCAGATATCCAATATTATCGACATTCAAGTATTTTAACGTAAGAATGAGTGTGGTCATTTGTAACTTGAATGTGCAGGGCTTCCGGTGTCATTCGCTTCCAGTAATTTCACCTCTACAAAAACTTCAAGTTTGCTTTTCACAATACACTTTTTTTTCAAAACAGCTTTATAGAAAGTGCTTGTTTCAGTGTTGCTATTTAGAAAGTTTTCTGTTATCAGCCAGAGATGAGTGTATCAGTATGGCAATATATACAGCTATAAAATAGACTACATGTGGTTTGTTAAAGGGTTAGTTCATCCAAAAATGAAAATAATGTCATTAATTTCTCACCCTCATGTCGTTCCACACCCGTAAGACCTTCGTTCATCTTTGGAACACAAATTAAGATATTTTGATTAAATCCGATGGCTCAGTGAGAACTCTATAGACAATGCCATTGTAAATCTCAAGGTCCATAAAGGTACTAAAAACATATTTAAAACAGTTCATTTGAGTTCAGTGGTTCTACTTCAATATTATAAAGCGAAGAAAATACTTTTCGTGCGCCAAAAAAAACTTTTCAACAATATAGTGATGGGCCGATTTCAAAACACTGCTTCGGAGCTTTACGAATCGAATCACGGGATTCGCTTTTTTTGGCACACACAGTAACGTTATTCTCGTCGAGTTACAATGGCATTGCTGTCTATAGAGGCCTCACTGAGCCATCGGATTTAATCAAAATATCTTAATTTGTGTTCCAAAGGTGAAAGAAGGTCTTACGGGTGGAGATCGACATGAGGGTGAGTAATAAATGACATTATTTTCATTTTTGGGTGAACTAACCCTTTAACATCATGTATCCAGTTAAATGTGTTAGTCTAAAACTTGTGCTCGTAATGATTACAATATAAGGATAATAATACGATATACGGATAATGTTTTATAGTTATCATATAATCATAAACACATGGTTTGTAGCTCAAACAGTTTTACCGTTTACTGCACTTTGTTATTTATCCAGTTAACCGGAAGTCTCGTACATTTAAAAAAATATCCTACTTCCACGTTGCAAAAAAATGGATAGGTAATCAAATCAGGTTTTGCGCTAGAGCTCAAAAGGAGCTTGGATATGTGTGGACTCACTGGACTGTGTCAGTATCATGTTTTAAATTTCCAAAATGTATTGAATGAATGAGATAAACGAATTCACAGAAATCTGCAGATTTAGGCTAGGCTAAAAGTTTCAGTGCAAGAACATCTGAAGTTTACGGGTCATGATTATCAGACGTACAGTACTGTGCAAAAGTCTTAGGCACGTCAGTATTTTCACCCCCCAAAAAAGGTTTTAAGCCAGTTATTTATAACTTTTGCTGTAGCGTGTCAATGGGAAATATCTGTTCACATTTCCAAACATTCATTTTGCCATTAATTGTAATAATCCAGTGAGATTTTTGAATACACAATAAGACTGATAACAGCTGGTGCTCCACATGGAGATCAGAGGTCACCATCATCAAATCCGTCTGTGATTACATGAAGAAACATATGAAACTGAGACAAACCAAATCCAGAAGAACTGTGGCCATGTCTCCAAGATATTTTAAGAAACCTCACTGGATTATTACAATTAATGAATGTTCGGAAATGTGAACGGATATTTTTCTATTGACACACTACAGCAAAAGATATAAATAACTGGCTTAAAACCTTTTATGGGGGGTGAAAATACTGACGTGCCTAAAGACTTTTGCACAGTACTGTAGTTTACCTTTTTCTCTTGTTTATTCATATTATTCTAGTTTTCATAAGCTCCTATGACACATGCGAAAATAACACTTTTTGTGTACTTTTAATGCATCTTTAAAGCCAAACTCTGACGGATGAACACTAAGGTGGTACAAACAAGCTGCTCAACAAATCAGACAGAGATGGCTTGGATATGCAATAGCTTGTTTGCTCCCACTGATTGATTCGCATGACCATGTTATGCTGCTTTTCCTGGATGTGCTGTATCGGGCTCAGTAATTAATTACACTGTGACAATCTTTTGCAGACTGTCTTTTCCTGTGAAATAATGAATGATCAAACAGCCTTCAAGTTTCTTATATGCAAATATTGGAATGTGTATATGCAGTGATGTTAATGAAGCCTTAATAAACAAAAACAAATGAATGAAATTGAAATTAAATATATTTACTTTCACATTTCGGCAAATTTATCACCAGTCATAGTTACATGTGTAGTAATAAGAGAACATACAGGTGTATCTCAATAAATTAGAATGTCGTGGAAAAGTTCATTTATTTCAGTAATTCAACTCAAATTGTGGAACTTGTGTATTAAATAAATTCAGTGCACACAGACTGAAGTACTTTAAGTCTTTGGTTCTTTTAATTGTGATGATTTTGGCTCACATTTAACAAAAACTCACCAATTCACTATTTTTAAAAATTAGAATCCTTCATAAGATCAATTAAAAAAAGGATACTTTAAACAGAAATGTCAGGCATCTGAAAAGTATGTTCATTTCTATGCACTCAATACTTGGTTGGGTCTCCTTTTGCCTGAATTACTGCATCAATGCGGTGTGGCATGGAGGCGATCAGCCTGTGGCACTTCTCAGGTGTAATGGAAGCCCAGGTTGCTTTGATAGCCGCCTTCAGGTCATCTGCATTGTTGGGTCTGGTGTCTCTCATCTTCCTCTTGACAATACCCCATAGATTCTTCATAGGTCAGCACAGTCAATCAAGCACAGTAACACCACGGTCATTGAACCAGCTTTTGGTACCTTTGGCAGTGTGGGCAGGTGCCAAATCCCGCTGGAAAATGAAATCAGCATCTCCATAAAGCTTGTCAGCAGAAGGAAGCATGAAGTGCTCTAAAATTTCCTGGTAGATCGCTGCGTTGACTGTGGACTTCAGAAAACACAGTGGACCAACACCAGCAGATGACATGGCAGCCCAAATCATCACTGACTGTGGAAACTTCACACTTCAAGCAACATGGTTTCTGTGCCTCTCCACTCTTCCTCCAGACTCTGGGACCCTGATTTCCAAATGAAATGCAAATTTTACTTTCATATGAAAAGAGGACTTTGGACCACTGAGCAACAGTCTAGTTCTTTTTCTCCTTAGCCCAGGTAAGACGCTTCTGATGTTTTCTTTGGTTCAGAAGTGGAATGTGACAGTCGGAAGACGTCTGTGTGTGGTGGCTCTTGATGCACTGACTCCAGCTTCAGTCCACTCCTTTTGAAGCTCTCCTTAGTTCTTAAATCGGCTTCTCCTGACAATCTTCTCAAGCCTGTGGTCATTCCTTTCACTTGTACACCTTTTCCTATCACACTTTTTTCTTCCAGTCAACTTTCCTGCTTTGGCAAAGCACCCTGTGAACAGCCAGCTCTTTCAGCAGTGACCCTCTGTGACTTACCCTCATTGTAGAGGGTCTTTGGGATCTTCTTCTGGACAACTGTCAAGTCAGCAGACTTCCCCATGACTGCTGTTAGATTACTGACCTAAACCCAGTATTTATACCCTGAGAATGGTAATTTAATACAACTTGAAATTAAATATTCTAATAATTTGAGATACTGTTTTTTTTTTTTTTTTTTTTTTTGATGAGCAGCAAGCTGTAATCATCAAAATGAAAACAAAGAAGTCTAATAAATCTAGAATACACTTAAGTTTCACTTTTTGAATTAAATTACAGAAAGAAAGAAAAAAAAAAACTTTTTCATGATATTCCAATTTATTGAGATGCACCTGTAATAGCAGAAACCGTTTTTTGACAGCAGGGGTCGCTCTCTGACAACATGCTCAGAGTCCTAGCAGCACATATCTACAGATGTTTTAAAAAATGTACAAACATATTTATTTAAATTAAATACTAATACTATATATATATATATATATATATATATATATATATATATATATATATATATATATATATATATATATATATACGACATCTTTGTGTTGAACAACACAAACTCTAAATATGAAGCAATATATAATGATGTCAGCTGCATTTCAAGCACACATATAGAGAGAGAGAGCTCTCTATCCCTGTGAAATTTATTTATTTATTTATTTATTTATATTTATGACAGTTATTTTTGCACGTATTGAGCAAAATCAGTCCTCTATGAAAAACGTATGCAGCACAAATGAATTAAAATGCGTAGCCTACTCTTCGGCGCAACTGTTTGAAGAAGTGTGCAGGATCATTTTAATAAATATATGCTAAACAATAAAATGCATTTAAATAATTTTTGAAGGTCAAATGTACGAGACTGAGTTGAAGTGTTTGTAGAGATTGCAATAGCCGCTGATTGACGTATACACAGTGGATAAGGTTGTCTTGGTGACATGCTGGTCGCGGACATTGAAGCCGCTTTGTGAGATCCGCCCCTTTATAAAATCCCTTCAGCACTGACGTCAATGCATGTCGAGCGCCAGAACATCATTCCTCATGCCGAGCATCAGAGTGGAATGCGCTCTCATTTCAGTCATGTAGAGCCCTTATCTGGCAACGAAGAAATGTGCAGGAGCCTTTGGCACCCATATGCCCCATTTGCATTTTAGCTTTGGCATTAGAAGCATAATCATACCCGCACACTTCAATTGATTTGTAAGAGCAGGTGAAGGTGGCCAAATCATCCACACACCTCTTTATCCAGTAGTTCACTAGAAAACTATGGTCATGGCCGCCCAGGACCAAAAGCCGTCGCAGCGGGCTCCGGTTCGCGTGGGATTTTATGATATTGAGCGCACGCTGGGAAAAGGCAATTTTGCAGTTGTGAAGCTGGCGAGACATCGCATCACAAAATCTGAGGTGAGTAGCCTAATATACGCACACACACTAGGGTTTCAGTGTACTTGCGCTTTCTGCGCAATCGAAACAACTTGCATGTTCACTTTTATCATTCATGAAAGAAAGGGAAAGAGTAGTCTGTAATTGTTGAACCTAAATATTTGGTGAGCTGTGTTTGGGTCTGTGACATGGGATCTGCGAGATGAAAAATAAAGACATTTTTTTTTAAATGCTGTTTTTGTCAAACATGTGCCAAGTGCTAATATGTTGATACTCGTGTTGGTTTCATACAGTTTTGAACTACGTTTATACCATGTTGTACAAAATAAAAATGTAATGACTTCTACCATGTCAAGTGGTGTAACCAAAAACTAAAATAATTGGGTAACACTTTATTTTACTGTCTTTGTTACATACCTTACCATATACAGCAATTTATGCATACTTACATGCAACTAACCCTCAACTAAATGTAATCCTACCCTAACCCTATAGTAAGTACATGTTGTTAATTATATAATATATATATATATATATATATATATATATATATATATATATATATATATATATAATATAATATATAATTGCACTGTAACAATGACACCTTAAAATAAAGTGTAACCAACATTTGACGAGGTGTGTGTGTGTGTTTGTGTGAATAATACATATCCAGAACTTTTCTTTGGGTAAAAAAAAAAAAAAAAATATATATATATATATATATATATATATATATATATATATATATATATATATATATATATATATATATATATATATATAAAGGCTCTAAAAGAGTCCTCCGATTTTTGTCACATAACAGTATGGCTTCCTGCATATTGGTTACACCACACTGACTGATTATTACAAATATTAATATTTCAAAACTACATTTCTTCACTACCAAACTACTTTTAATAATATTTCAAGAATTGAAACCTTTTAATGACTATTAAATTAAACAGTTACTGTACATCACCTAGACCTTTTGACTTTAAAATAAATCAATTAAAAAATCATATAAAAAGCATGTTCATCACAGAAAACGTGTATTTAAGTGATGTTTTATTTTAATTACATTTTAAAATATATTTTTGAATAACTTAATAGATTAAAAACAACAACAACAACAACTGTGACCTTTGATATCTAGGGCATAGTAGCAAATCATAAGTATCAAAACATATTTTGCATGTTCAGGTTGTTGTTTACCTGGATAAAGTACTTTAAATAAATGAAATTGTGCATTGCTTAATGTGTATTTTCTGTAAATAACTGGATCTGCCCTTATGTGTCTGTTATCAGTTTACGTTAGTATTACATTGTTGCTGTGCCAGGGTCAGTTTACTCTGAACTTGAGTTTAGGAGTGACAGTCAAGATCAGTTCAGATAAAACCAAACAAGTCATGCAGCTTCCCACCATTTCTCCCATAGAAGCAAAAGAGGAAACAGCTGTATATCCAGTTGCAGTTGCATAATTTTTTTAAAGGTGCTGTAAAGACACGAGACAGAAAGCAATCTGTGAGCGAAATTATTTTATGTTAGATTGAAATCTGCCAAAAGAAAAAACTTTATTACAGTTATAAAGTCATATACATGAATGGCATACTGTATGCCTTAGGGGTCTTTTGATTTTTTAGAAATCTATAGGTCTAAAATTGGTACTGTTTCATTGTATTGTTGTTTATTATTGCAGTGCAGCTCAGTGAATAATCCTTTATTTTTCTAGAAACCATAAATAATTCATGCGTCAGTGGCGTCAAAATAAAAGCCCACTATACATAACATTTACATTTGCTGAATTGCAGGTGGCCATTAAGATTATAGACAAGACCCAGCTAGATGCAGTGAACCTAGAGAAGATCTACAGGGAAGTGGAAATCATGAAGCTGCTGGACCATCCTCACATCATCAAGCTGTACCAGGTACTGCATGATCATTCGTCTGCATATTTGTGATAACCCATCAGCTGCCCAGCGATTTTTGTTTCTTACTTGTATTAGCATTTGTTCCATGAGACTGCTGTTTTTCTAGAGAATAAGGCCTGTTGAATCCAGTGGTTTCGGCTGGGAGCTTTATAGGGTTAGTCTTCTTGTTATGTTATGTAAGATTTTTAGGTCACTCTGAGCCTGGATGCTGATGCAGTATCAACAGCTGCCTGTGCTGTTACACAACACAAATACAGCAGCCCAATCTAGGAGCAGTGGTCATATTGTGATTTGTCTGTCTGGTATTGTACATAGAGCTTTCTAAAAAAATTCACTGTTCACTGCTCACTGTTCCTTTGGCAGACGCAATTGGGAATATCAGTAACCTATAGAAATCTACCAAATACCCACATGGTCATTAGTCCAACACTAGACCTCACAACCAGGCAAAAAAGTGCTAAGAAACATTCCCTTTATATATATATATATATATATATATACATACAGTCAAACCAAAATGTATTCATCTTGAACTTTTCATTCATTATTACAGTTTATTCACTATAGTTTAAAAAAAATGGTAATAAAATATAACAATATCTCAGAGTTAAACTGTGTCAGAAAAATTAATCTTAATTATGTCAGATAACACTTAAGCAAAACATGGTCAGGTCAAAGTGTCTGAATAATTTTTGGTTCCAAATTTTTATCAGTTTTCCAGGTAGTCCACTGTATGAAGAAATTTTGGGTATAATATGTCACAGCTTACTTTAATTCACTATCTTCACTTACATAAATGAACTATAGTGTCCTGCACCCACTAGAAAATATATCAAAAATATCAAAAATGTTTGAATACTTTTTGGTTTGACTATATATATAATTAATATCATTATTATTATTACAAACCCAATTCCAAAAAAGTTGGGACACTGTAAAAATTGTGAATAAAAACAGAATGCAATGACATGGAAGTTTCAAATTTCAATATTTTATTCAGAATACAACCTAGATGGCATATCAAATGTTTAAACTGAGAAAATGTATCATTTTAAGGGAAAAATAAGTTGATTTTAATTTCATGGCATCAACACATCTCAAAAAATTGGGACAAGGCCATGTTTACCACTGTGTGGCATCCCCTCTTCTTTTTATAACAGTCTGCAAACGTCTGGGGACTGAGGAGACAAGTTGCTCAAGTTTAGGAATAGGAATGTTGTCCCATTCTTTTCTAATACAGGCTTCTAGTTGCTCAACTGTCTTAGGTCTTCTTTGTCGCATCTTCCTCTTTATGATGCGCCAAATGTTTTCTATGGGTGAAAGATCTGGACTGCAGGCTGGCCATTTCAGTACCCGGATCTTTCTTCTACGCAGCCATGATGTTGTAATTGATGCAGTATGTGGTCTGGCATTGTCATGAAAATGGAAGGTCTTCCCTGAAAGAGACGACGTCTGGATGGGAGCATATGTTGTTCTAGAACTTGGATATACCTTTCAGCATTGATGGTGCCTTTCCAGATGTGTAAGCTGCCCATGCCACACGCACTCATGCAACCCCATACCATCAGAGATGCAGGCTTCTGAACTGAGCGCTGATAACAACTTGGGTTGTTCTTGTCCTCTTTAGTCCGGATGACATGGCGTCCCAGTTTTCCAAAAAGAACTTCAAATTTTGATTCGTCTGACCACAGAACAGTGTTCCACTTTGCCACAGTTTTGACCTATCGAGTTTTAGCCGGCAACGGCGAATGGCACGGTGGATTGTGTTCACCGACAATGTTTTCTGGGCCCATGTTGTGATTTCCATTACAGTAGCATTCCTGTATGTGATGCAGTGCCGTCTAAGGGCCCGAAAATCACGGGCATCCAGTATGGTTTTCCGGCCTTGACCCTTACGCACAGAGATTGTTCCAGATTCTCTGAATCTTTGGATGATATTATGCACTATATATGATGATAACTCTTTGCAATTTTTCACAACAGCATCGGGGGAATTGGTGATCCTCTGCCCATCTTGACTTCTGAGAGACACTGCCACTCTGAGAGGCTCTTTTTATACCCAATCATGTTGCCAGTTGACCTAATAAGTTGCAAATTGGTCCTCCAGCTGTTCCTTATGTGAACATTTAACTTTTCCGGCCTCTTATTGCTACCTGTCCCAACTTTTTTGGAATGTGTAGCTCTCATGAAATCCAAAATGAGCCAATATTTGGCATGACATTTCAAAATGTCTCACTTTCAACATTTGATATGTTATCTATATTCTATTGTGAATAAAATATAAGTTTATGAGATTTGTAAATTATTGCATTCCTTTTTTATTCACAATTTGTACAGTGTCCCAACTTTTTTGGAATCGGGTTTGTATTATTATTATTATTATTATTTACTGGTTTTATTTTTATAGTGTTGACATTATTATTTTATTAAGTATTATTATGTGTTATTATTTTTTATTTAATAATAATTATTATTGTAATATATTTTTGAAATACATTACTATTCAATGTTTTGGACACAATTACTTATTCTTAGTATTTCTAGTACCAATAATAATAATAATATAATTATTATATATATTATTATTATTTACTGGTGTTATTTTTACGTGTTGTTGACATTATTATTTATTTAATTATTTAATTGTTTAATTAATTGTGTTTATTAAAATATTATAGAGTATTTTTTTTACATTTTTTATTAATGATAATATTAAATAAAAATAATTTAAAAATAGTAATAATCTATAAAATAAATAACATCAACAAAACTATAAAACACCCCAGTGGATAATAATAATAATCATCATCATTATTAATATTATTATTATTATTATTATTATTATTAATAAATACAAATATATCAATAATAATAATAATCTATCAGATTATTTAATTTACACAACTTTTACATTTTAAGATTTTACAAAAATATAAAAATTTTACATTATATTATTTATAGTATTATTTGTTATTGTATATATTGTATTTGTCTTGAACATTTAATTATTTTTATTTATTTTTAACCTCATCATGAACATAATTGTTTAAAACTTCTTGACAATATTTACATGGTACTCCAATTATCATGGCACTGCCATGGTTTATGTCCAAAAGCAATGTTAATGCTGTGATACTAGTGCTCTCAGTAATGTAGAGAAAGATGGCTTACTTGAATATTACACCTATGTATCCAAAATAATAGCCATAACATATTATTGACTAAGTGTGAATCACTTGTCACCATCATGACGTTTGTTTCTTCTCCTTTGCATCACACACAAAAAAAGGATGTAGAATTGTTTTCTCACTTGAAGCCAAGTGTGAACACTAGTGACAGGTGAAAATGCTGTCCGTCTCCTGTTCTCTTGTGATTTCAGGGTTTTTTTGTGATATTAATATTGCATTGCCTTAACATTCCACATTCATGCAATGGATAAGAATCACGTCTCTTCTCTTTCATTAGGTCATGGAGACCAAAAACATGCTCTATCTAGTCACAGAATATGCCAGAAATGGAGAGATATTTGGTGAGTGCGTCCGTTTCATTGTATGTGCAGACAAACGTTATTTCATTGTGATCCATATATTCACCCCACACTGTTAAGTATTGCATGTGCAGTGAATGCTTGCCTGCAGTGGATTGAGATGGTCAAACCACATTTCTGCATATTTCATGCATCTATACACTGATTCACTCACTTAAAGCTAATGGATGAGCTGAGCTGAAGCTATTTTTTGTCCTGTGATGATTAGCAGTGTCACCTGTAATGGAAAAAGGTCCTGGTGTTTTAGATGAGAGCTACGTGACCAAAGAAACAATCATCTCACCCATAACAGCCCCATGCAGTAACGCTACAGTCATACTTGAAAGACAGTGAATGAGATTTATAGCCTCATTAAGGGTAAAAGGTTGCGTTTGACAAAGCAAAAGAGAGAATATGATATGACAGCTGCTGCCAAAAAAGAGGAATAAGATAATAATTTACAGACACATCCTTGTGACTTTGTCAGCACGTCTTCAGTTTTTGTGTTAATATAGCCTGCTTCTTGTATTTGACGGCATGCGTACTTTGTTCTTAGCGCAGATACCGTGAGAGTCAGCAGTAAAACTGTGCAGTGACTATGTTTACAATAGCATACTCTTTCTGCAGTGTACAGTATGTACATTTTCTATGTGGATTACAATAGAATATTACATTTGCCAAAATGTGCAGTATGCTAATGTGACAGATCACGCATTTGAATTCATAAGCGCACCATTGCATTGAAAAAGACAGTAATCTTGAAAAACACCAAGTGTAATTGATTGTATGGAGCGTGGGCACCCACCGGGAGAAACATAATTTGGTGCCTGTGGTGTGGAATACTGTTTCCCAGTGGTTAATCACCGTGAATCGTCAGGATAGCAAAATAAGTAGCTCCCCACCCTATATATTTTGATCCAAGAACATGTCTTACTTGGTAATATCGTGACCATTTACAGATATAGGTAGAAACTCACTCATAACTTATATTTTTATATGCAACCAAAAGCATTACACTCTAAAAAATAAAACATTGGTTAAAAAAAATAAATAAATAAATAAAAAAATATATATATATGTTAACGTTTTCCACTAGAATTTTTAACTTAAGCCAATTGGGATAATTACATTAATTCAAAGCAATATGTTGAGTTTTTGAGTTTTTTTGCCACAATAAAAACACATTTCTAAGTAACATGAACTTAATAATTGTCAACATGAATGCAACTATTTAAGTTGATCCAACATAATGTTTTAAGTAAGGTGAAGACGTTTTTTTGCCACAATAAAATGCATTTCTAAGTAACATGAACTTACCAAGCACCGCTTGTCACCATGATGGTAAATCTCCAAAAACCCACATAAACAGAAACTCTTCTAAATTAGCATAACAAAACACTAATTACTGCTAAATCTCCCTTACCATTAATCTTGTGCAAAAAATATTATATAACACTTAATTTTAGCATTTACTCTCCCTTTCAAGTGCCATGGGCAAAGCATGATGGGAAATATAAATCCCAGCCCCAGTTTTACTTAACTTAAGTTCGTCTATATTAAAAGAATTAAACTTATTGTTGACCCAAAAATGAAAATTCTGTCGTCATTTACTCACCCTCAAGTTGTTCCAAACCTGTATGAATTTCTTTCTTCAGCTGAACACAAAAGAAGAATATGGGTAATCAAACAGTTGATGGGACCCCATTGACTTCCATTGTATTTTTTTTTCCATACTATGGAAATCCATGTGGTCCCATCAGCTTTAGTAATCAGAGTACATACATAATGTATTACAGGCAGTGTGTGAATCACATTCACAAAATGAATTGAACCAATGATGAGTCTGGAAGAAAACGAGAACAGGAATCTACTGTTGCTAAAGTAACGAACACAAATTTCACACGGATTTGTTTGACTGATAAACCTTGCACTCTTTTTTCAGTGTTGTTTTTAATATTGTGGATATTTCAGTTAACAGTTTGCTTCATACATTCAGTTTAACAACATTAAGTTAAAGTTGCAGTAAGCTTAACCTATAAAAATATATCAATATTTAACAAGTAAAATATCTAGCTTCCGCCAGACCGCCCTCCGTATTCAACTTACGAAGAAAGTGTAAGTGAAAGCGCAATGTCCTATGCCTTCCGTATTCACCTTATGAAAAAAAACGCAATGTCAGTTACGTTTTTTTTGTAAGTTGAATATGGAAGGCAGTCTAACGGAAACTAGATATTTTACTTCATAATTTGTTAAAGCTGCTGTCCGCAACTTTTTTTGTGTTCAAAATTTACAAAAAATTATATAATGAGAATGTACAACATGAATACATTTTCCAAACTGTGTTTTTGTCTTACCCTGAATCATTATGGTACACTTATAATAAGTGTTTATATTCAGACTATTTCAGACCGGACTGGTAGGACCCGCCGCAGAGTATCACAGTAACTGCGTGACTCCCCATAGACATACACGGAGAAAAGTAGCTCCGGCTACAATGTTCTTCTGCAAGACGCGTGCAGTTCTGTTAATTAACCACTAGAGGGCCAAAAATCGTGGACTGCAGCTTTAAATATATTATATATATAGACAGGGACGTGCACAGGGGGGTTGCTCAGGTTGCCCGGGCAACTGCCCATATGCCCTTCTCGACTTACGTTGCCCTTCCGAGGTGGAAAAAAATAAAAAAAATCGTACAATGGATGCAGAATTTCACGTAGGCCTAGATAAAAAATAAAAAATCGCAAAGCCTCATTCACTTCCATATTCGGGCACCCGTCCGAAAGTGAAAGTCAGTAGGGGAAGGGCAAACTCTGTTTACTTGGCTGCAGCGCTGCACGCGACCGGCACCTGAGCTGAGCCTGCATGAGCGGCACTAGAAGGAGATTGTCGCGGTTGTCGGGTGAGACGACTTAACGTTGTCGGAAAGGTGAGTAAGGTTATAATCGTTAACGAAAACGAACGAAAACTAGGTGGGAAAAAACATCGTCGTTAACTGAAATAAAAATAAAAACGAGGCATTACAAAAAAACGATAACTAACCAAAACTGTAATGTGTGTTTGGCAAAACTAACTAAAATAAAATAAAATTATAGATTAAATGTCCTTAGTTTTCATCTTTGTCAATGTCTTTCATAGAGCAAACGTTCAGCTGCATTTCATTTCCCTGCGTCTCTCACTCACGCGTCTCTCTCACATACTCGCGCGCGCACAGCCCCACCCCTCCGTGCACACCGCGCCTCCATGAGAACGAGTGTTGGAAGCAAGTTCGCGAAAGGTTGGTATCTCGTGAAAACCTTTACACAATCACACATTGCCCTTTTTTTTAGGTCAGAGCAACTGCCCCTCAAAATTCCTGTGCACGTCCCTGTATATAGATATTTTTCTTACACAAACACATTGCTTCGAAGGCCTTTATTATCACCCTGGAGCTGTGTGGAGTATGTTTATGACAAATGAATGCACTTTCTTGAGCTTCAATCTCATTGGCCCCATTCACAGCCATTATAAAGCTTGGATGCGTCAGGATATTTATTAATATAACTCAGATTGTGTTCATCAGAAAGAAGAAATACATATACACCTAGGCTTGAGAATGAGTAAATCTTGGGGTAATTTGTAATAAAGTGAACTAATCCTTAAAATCTCTTTCTTGACTTGTTATTTCAGACTGCCACAAGATAATTTTATGTAACATTAGATTAAAAATACAAAAAGACTAGAAAAATAACAAGCTAAATTAAACGTGCACAGAGCGACAATGCAACTTTGCACTTTATATAAGCGTTTGCCCATATGAATTAGCATGAATGCTGTGGTCAAACATTGTGTTGTCCATTAAAGGTGTAATGCAAGTTGATATGAATGCTAAATATTTAGTCACTTATTTATGATTTAGATCAAAGGTCACTAGGACTGCTCTCCAGTTCTTAACACAAGATTATCTCCACCCCGACCATGAATAGTTTATCATAAATTAATACAATTACAAACATGTTCTTTTTCTCCACATGGAGAAATGGGGGATTTGAAGCAACATACATTATATACTATACAAAGAAAATGTGCATTTTACAATATAAATTTGGAATCTTTAAGAGACTGTCTAGGATTTATTGTTTGTTTTTTGTTCTTATTGCTGCCAACCTGAACATTTACAGTGACTGCACAAGTCTTAATTAATTTCATAATTTGGACATTTGATTGTTTGGGCTTTTGCTTGAATGTATATTTAGAGCCTGGACCTCATGAAACTTGAATACCCCTGTATTTTTTGACTTTCTCAGGATGTCACCCTGCATGTTATTTGGTATTGAAGGGTATTAGTCTTGATTAGGCTGTAATTTTCATTGTAATTGTAGAGATATTTTTATATCTGCTGTTTTTGAGGGTTTTGTACCTGAGAGGAGGTTAATGACCATCAAGTTGCTCTTTATCACTATTCTCTTTACATAAAATTCTGCAGAAATGTAGTGATTACCATAACTGATTCATGCAATGAAGTGAATTTTCTAAGTGAACTTTTGCCAGCTGTTTGCTCGCCTCCTTTTCACTTGAATCATATCTATATATTTCACTTTATCTTAGCTTTTTAATGTTTGATCTGCTCACCAGTCATTTTCTTTCATATTTCCCTCCATTCTGGATGTTGGAAGGGAGTTCCATTTTTGTTGCAAGAAGGGTTTAAATATCATGTGTGGGCATGATATAGATTAGATGTTCAATTTCCTTATCCTACCTGTTGAGTGCAAATTACACGTTGTCATATAGTCAATCCATAGGGATGTGAAGCCATCTGTCAACTCAGTATCGTACCATCCCACTCATACTGCACACTGCCTCGCATTCACATGCACAGCGCACCCTTTGAAGTCTCCTACATGTCCCTAACACATGAGCCGTATGACGCACGCATGCATACGCATGCAACTGGCATCTCCATGCCCTTGTCGACTGATTAACTCAGAGGACTGCTGTTTTATCAGCGCTCGGCTCGCATCTGAAGCAGGCATTGCTGACAGTCAGGTCCTGTTTTGAAAGTGTGGTCGGCTGTGGATGACAGGCTGGCCTTTCATTTTAGAAGGGAATGAATATATGCTGCTTGCTTCAGGTTGTTTTCGTTGGATTTGAAATTCATGAAAAGCTGGTTGCATATTCACGTCACTCTGACATGGCAAAAGGTATTATTACACAAACACCTGTGATGCATGAAAGAGGACATGAGATAATAACATGTTATTAAAGGGTTTTTTTTTTGCATGAGGAATTCAATTTCCCTTAATCTTTCGAGAAAAAATACTCAATATACTATGAAAACATAATGTAACTTTCAGAAACATATCTGAACCTGTTTTTATTAACTGTTCAAAATGGTTTGCATTAATTGAAATTAAAGGTAAATAGAAAAAAAAATAATAAAAAAAAGCACATAGTTATTAAAATTACTAACAATTAATCTAAAATTATATTCTGTATTATTATTATTTTCAAAAATATGTGACTCGTGTTGGCAAAATGAGCCACAATGAGCCAGTTGTCACAAATGAGTTATTGTTATTTTCACATTCTCCATTAAAACACTTTCAAAATGATATATGATTTGTTGGAATCTGACAAAACATGTCTGTGTATATCGGCATCACGCGCTGTCTGAGACGTCTTTGTTTGCGCGCTTCGGATCTGCCAGTCAGCGCGAGTAAGATCTCATGCCATCTAGAATTCCCCAGCTAACATAGGATATAGCCTACAGCGAAACATAAAATAAAAGCATTCATGACGTTTTGCACTCAGTATCATTAAAAACATATACTATGCTAGCGTAACATTTTGCTAGCATACATTTCAGACGATTAAAGATACCATAAGATACCATATAATCACAGAGGTATAAATATTAACAAAAGTACTTAGACTGTAAGTAATGTTACTTAACCAATCTGACGCAGTTGTTGAACTTTGTTGCTATAACTGATGAGAAACACAGAGAAATGTCGACGCTGTCCTTCCCGATGTTTTAGTTACGTTGTCAGTTAGTAAGTCATGAAATTACCAAAAAGTACGAATACAGTTACTAACTAACTTTTCTGGTTGCCACAACGTAACTAGTTACGTCGCCGCGGCAAAAGTTTGGTCACCAAATTACGTTGAAGTTACGTAACAGTCATTTATTTTGGTTAGCTGGGTCGCTATGATGAATATTCACAAAGTTGGAATGGTGCGCTTTACAACGATACCAAACTTCTACAGTAGTCGAGAAGCGAGCAGAGAAAAACTGCATTTTTCATAGTCAAAGGAAAGGTACTCCTCTCAGAAAACGTACAAATAAAGATACTTTTAGATGTTTAATTGCTATTTGGAGCATTGGGATCACTAGATGAGGGCTTGATTAACTTATTTTTGTGGAAACCTCAATTTTGACCAATATTGAGATTTTTCACTTGTTTTGCCTGTAGCTCGAAATTAGCCTGTGCGTGTTTCGACTCATTTTGCCAGCGTGGGTCACATATATTAAAAATGCAATTCAGATATACACTGACTTAAATACACTTATGTATTGAGCATGTTTTTAATTTTCTGATTTTTTTTTAAACAAACTTTACTAAGATTATAAGCAGATCTCAAGGTGAAATACTAATAATTTAATTTTGAAGTAAACTACTTTTACATTTCAATTGATTTCAAATGAGTGTGATGAGCCCCAGCTGTTCAGCTTCAAACAGAGTTTGTTTGCTGCTGTCTTTTTGTCAAGTTCAATACAGCATTTAATCAGGACTACTATGACCAGTACAGTTAAACAGATGTTTCCCTGCCCTTTCCCTGCTCATTGTCACAATCTGCATACCATTTTCATGAAAAATTCATGACTGTGACATGTTGCCTGGATGTGCAGATGACGACCCAATAACACCTGATCCCTGTCTGGCAACACAGACTACCTGGCCAGCCGCGGGCGGCTCAGCGAGATGGATGCGAGGAGGAAGTTCTGGCAGATCCTTTCAGCGGTGGAGTACTGCCACGAACGCAATATTGTTCACAGAGACCTGAAGGCTGAGAACTTGTTACTGGATGCTCACATGAATATGAAGATAGCAGGTAAGAGATCTACCTTTCCTTGTGTTGCGATAGGTGTCAGTGATACTAACAGACTTTAAAGGTGCAGTAAGGGATTTCTGAGAAATACTGTTGATGTCTGAAATCAACCCAAACAAACACACCCCTCCCATCAATGATCTGCCCTCAAAATGCACAAACACGCAATGCAAGAGTGGATGTCTCTTTATCATAGCTAAGACAAGGAAGAACAATACATGACAAACAGTACACAAGAGTATATACAAGCAAGCATTTGTTGTTATTCGCCAGCAGCACACCAGCTCCAGACGAACAATGTCACTCAAAACTGTCCTGTTACTATAGCTAACATTACAACAACAGCACATCTTTGTTCTGTGAAACATAGCAAAATGTTAGTCATGTATGGAGCAGAAACAACACAGCCTCTGTGTCTGTTTTCAGGCCTTCCCGCTTGGGTCTCTCCAGCGCTGGAAAGCTTTTCTAATGTTAACGCCGATCCTAAAGCTCTTGTCTGATCATAACCCTCTTTTTCTAGTGATATTCCTCTGACCATTTCTCTTTTGTAATGTCTCTCATCATCACTCTTTCTACAGTCTTTCTTCAAATCTTCCTCTCCTCCCCTAGATTGAGTGTATACGCCCCCTACTGCTGATTGGCAACAAGTGTGTGGAGGTTCTCGGTCCGATACACTTTCAACAACATTTCTCAGAAGTCTCTTACTGCACTTTTAAACGTTTCTTGATGTTGAAATTTGTTCCTCTATCCCTGTTTAATATGCTGAAGCAAGTAATTTGTTGACTTCTGTGAAGAGTGTAAGCTCTGTCTCTGTCAAAACATTGCTCTGTTTGTTTGAGCAGTCCGAAATGTCAACTTCTGGCTCAACCAATAGCGTTAGTTTGGGGCAGGACTATCTGTAATAAGCTGTTTAGTGGCTGTGGGGGCGGTTGGAGTGTTTTGGATAGGAAATCCGTTCGGTGTAGGTAGTGGCGCAGAAATGGCACTTTTCAAGTTTTACCTTGAATTTCAAGAGAAAACATTAGCAATGATTAAGCACATGTTGTGCAAGATGAGAAAGTTAGATTGGGCAAAAAGAATGATGTGTGAATGAACGTTAAATAATATGCTATTCATGTCAAGTAATTCATATATACTATACCCTGTCATATATGTGATACTATTATTGTTTTTATTTTAGCATTATTTTTGTGTGTTTTGTCATTTATATTACAATAAGGTTCAATTTGTTAGTTAACATAATCTTAACATTAATCTTAGTTAATCATAGTTTTTATTAATTTTTATTTCAGTTTTAGTTGTAGTTATTTTAGTACATCAAGTTAAACTAAATGAGCATGAGAAATGTTTCCTTGGCAACTAGCTAAAATAAAATAATTTAAAGGTTTTTCAATATTTTATTTCATTTCTGTTAATGTTTATTTTAAGTAACGGTTTTAGTTCATTAAGTACTTAGAAGTAAGTAATGAGACATTACATTTTTTATGCTTTTACATTTATTTCATTTGTGCTTAAAACTGAATACAGCTACTTCAATTTCCTGAAGATTTTCTGCTTTATCTAAGAATAAAAAGGTGTAATTGCCTGTTCCTCACTGGCTTTTGTGCATTCCACAAGTCAAATCAGATCTTTTTCTCAAAGTACACAAACACACACACACACACACACACACACACACACACACACACACACACACACACACACACACACACACACACACACACATAATGCCAGCCAAAGTCTATCAGAGGATCACATATTTACTCAGTGACATCAGTTCAAACTGAATTTAGTTCATTCCTCAAACACAGACGTACACCGTTAGAATGACCACAACTCTTGCAGTTCATCCAGTACACTGTTCACATAACCCTGTTTGTACACTGCAAAGCTATGGTGAACTTGCCCTTATATTACATAATATAACAGTTTTTGTGAATACTATTAGATGTTTGGAGTATCTGAGGAAGTGTGATGCATACTAGTGGGAGATATATCGACCAGAATATTAAATGGCCAATAGTTAGTCATTTTGATTCATTAAAGATTTTTGCAGTAAAATATCCAAAAACCACTAGGCCAGTGTTATATATTTTGTTCACTTGAGTACTTACAATATCCCAAATGTTTCCAACTATTTGTAAATTGTGAGAAAATTGCAGTTTTAACCAAGGCTCCGGGACGTGTGAGGAGTCGCCTGTCAATTGAGTCATACCCGCGTTACCCTCAGTTTCCGGTTTTATTTTGTAGAAACCATGGAAACACCAAAGACGCTTTAATATATTACACATTTTAATAGACAAGGGAACATCTGTTTTTATTTATAGACAGACAACTAATTGTTGTTATATAGCTCAGCACATTTAGTCTTATTGTTTAAATCTAATTTTCTTGATTTTTTGCAATACTATGCCTCAGAGAAAAACACCATTTTGTCAAATAGTACATAGCATAATCAGAAGCAGCATTATTTTTAGTAACATTAATACAAAATTTTCTCTATCATACAATATGTTTTAAAATGAATTGCATGCCATTTATCAACACAAGCCATCCAGCATTTAATATGATATTCTAAAATCGATCTAGCTTACTGCAGTGTGTCTCAAACAAGTGTCTCACAGCAGCCACCGAGCGAACGCACAGAGTAATGTTATAACATAATTTTCAACACTTTCAAATGTATCTAATATGATAAACAGAGCTGTGTTACGTCATACTCATCACTGGAAAAGCGGAAGCGGCGCCAGCGACTGTGTCATAATAAAAGTTCTGACGCTTATGAGGTGTGTGTTGCGCAATCGCTCCACCGGCCTCGTTCAGCTCCCACAACACTCGGTCCTGCTCTGCTTCATACTACAGTAACATTAATAATCGCATCCATGAACATGATTTCTTCCCGAGTCCTATCCCTATTCTTTTGCACCGTACGATGAGATGGAGACCACATGTCCCAAGATTCCGCTCTCAAACTTGGCGTCATCAAGCTACGCCTTTGTTTTGAATAGGCTTCTAGTGACCTCTAGCAGACAGAATTCTTACATACTGCATCTTTAACTGTGAATTATTGACTTGTTGACAAAAGTGTCATTTTTTTAGTCAATTTTGTGCAAAATATGAATTAAGTTTCAACAATGTTGTATATATTGCATGTGCATTCATATATGCACTGATGACCCAAAAACATTATGACCAACTGCCTATTGTGCTGTTGGTCCTCCATGTGCTGCCAAAACAGCGTCGAACCGCCAAGGCATGGATTCTACAAGACCCCTGAGGCATCAATACATTAGCCGCAGATCCTTCAAGTCCTCTAGGTGTGCCACATTTACGACCTAGCAGAACATTGCCCAGAGCATCACACTACCTCCACCGGCTCGTCGTCATCCCACAGTGCATGACGCCACCACTTCAACAGGTAAACGGTGCACACGTACATGGCCATCCACGTAATGTAAAAGAAAATAGGACTCATCGGACCAGGTGACCTTCTTCCACCACCTCAAGGTCCAGTTATGATGCTTCTGTGCCCATTGTAGGCGCTTTTAATGACTGACAAGGGTCATGATAGGCACTGATTGGTCTGCGGCTACGCGATGCATTGTCTGTTGTGACATTCCTCCCATAACCATCATTAAAATTTTGTTTGACTTGTGCCACAGTAGACCATTGTTGTCCTTGTGCATCAATGATCCTTGGGCTTCCAACACCCCATTGCCCGTTTGTGGTTTGTCCCTCCTCGGACCACAGTTGGTAAATTCTCACAACTGTTGACCGGGATAAACCCACAAGCCTTGCCGTTTCAGAGTTAAACCCTTGGTATACTGCACGGTCGAACACACAGCCTTGGAAAGTATACTTCATTTGACTACACAGGCAGTCAACACATGCGCAGTTTTGAGCAATCTCTCACCATGAGTTGCAACCCATGTAAACATCTTTGTATTCTTTCATGCTAGTGTTGTACAAATGAGGGTACTTTCTAACCTCTTTCCACAATCTCAATGTCTATGTAGGCCTCCATTGTCGCTGTAGATTGCATGTGTTCCTGTCTGTTGTTTATGCAGTTTTTCTTTGACTACCTTGTGAATCGACGCCCCCAGGGCACAGTTGCCACCTTGTGGATAAACTAATTACTGCAAAAAAAAGAAATGCGTATGTGTACTTGTACAATGTACAAATACACGCAGTTACAAAAATCCAGCGGTGCGCGTACAGTACGTGCATACGCTTCTGATGAGGAAATTCACATCACACGCACTGTAAGTGAACTATACTTTGGTCTGACATCATGCATTTGCAATGGAAACAGTCAACTTTTGTTTTGTCCTTTTCAAGCATGCAGTCGTAGTGTTGAGATGTAAAGTAATGACTGCGGTACAAAGATGCTGGTGGGGTGGAGGATGACAGAGAGGCTTCCAACATGCTGTGCTCCATAAGTACCAGTCACTGCAGAGAATGGATCTTTGTGCCAGATCGTTTGTCTGTATTTATGTCATACCAAGCTAAGAGAGAGACAGAAAATGCATTATAGGGCGTTGCCATTGTGTCACTCATGCACTTAGATAACAGAAGTGAAGTGCTTCTCATAACAACTGAGGCTTTTTAAAACACACCTCCATTCTTCAAAATAATTTTTAAAAGGATTGTTTTTATTTGCTGGAGTTCACAGTTATGTTTCAATGGCATATAAACTTTTTCTCTGATGTCCCTCCAAAATTTTCTTCGAAACTGAGACAATCATTAACACAGTAAGAGCAGAGAAATAAAATGAATTTGAACAGCATAGCTCAGATAATTTGGTCTGGGAAGAAGTTATAGGAAATATTTGAGTTCATAATATTAAAACCCAACTTTTCATTGAAGACTGATATCTTGGCATAGCTGAGCACAGTTTTAGATACCGTTGATATCTCTTCTAAAACCTTACTTGTAGAAACATTGTGTGTAGGTCAGTGGAGACAGCTTGAAAATACAGTTTTTAGATCACTTTGAGCTAAAATGGAAACAAAAATGCTGCAATGATTTATTAGATTTTATTGCTAATGTTATTGATATGTAATCTCAACAAATAGTTTTGAAGATTTCACAATATGCGATAGCCGCTTTCAAAACTTGTGAAGCTTTTAAACCTTTGTGAATATATTTTAAATCAGTGGTTCAAAACATGTATCAAGCATACAAAGTCACATGATTTTAGTAAAAAAGGCTTCATTGCATTATATCTGTGCTAAAGCATTTTCAAAATTTCAGTAGTTTGCAGACAGTGTGAACTCAATTAAACCATTAACCAGTCTCTATATGGTTTTTACTTCATCTTGGATCAGCTATATAATTTAAAACATTTTAATTGCAAATTTGTATAATAATTTGCCGAGCCCGCGAGCTCAGTGGCAGAGTTCTACCCGGCAGTCAAAGGCCCGGTCCCAAATGGCACCCTAAACCCTCACGGTCTTCCTCTGAGTCCGCACTTTCATGACATAAGGTCGCTTTGACTGCTGGGTAAAGTACTCTGCGTAGCTCACATGAAGTGCGTAAAGGGCCGTAAAGGGGGCGCTCGCGAGCACCCTTCTGAAACATAAAATGATGAATAGGACACCCTACGGTCTTGTGGACTTAACAGACACAGGTACGCAGCAGCCATTGTAAGTCCACAAGACCAAAAGTGCAAAGTGTGGACTCAGAGGAAGATTGCGAGGGCGTAGGTTTCCTTCTGAGACAATGGCCTTTACCTACAAAGAAAATGGCTGCCTGGGGGCATTACCAAGATGGCCGGTGAGTGAACTGATTTGCCTTATAGGAACTGTAACATTTTGCTGGAGATGACGAGCGGAATTTAGGCAAGGCGAAATCTTGCCTAAATTACAATCTACAGTGTTATGCAAAAGTTTGGAAACACCTTGTAGAATCCACCTTGAAAATGTGAAAAATTTTAACAGAATAAGAGAGATCATACAAAATGCATGTTATTTTTTATTTAGTACTGTCCTGAGTGAGATATTTTACATAAAAGATGTTTACATATAGTCCACAAGAAAAAAGAAATAGCTGAATTTATTAAAATGACCCCGTTCAAATGTATGTGAACCATTGGTTCTTAATACTGTGTGTGGTTATCTATGACTTTTTTTTTGTTGTTTTGTGGTGGTTGTTCATGAGTCCCTTATTTGTTCTGAGCAGTTAAACTGAACTCTGTTCTTCAGAAAAATCCTCCAGATCCTGCAGATTCTTCAGTTTTCAAGCATTTTTTGCATATTTGAATCCTTTCTAGGATTTTGAGATCCATCTTTTCACACTGTGGACAATAGAGCGACTCAAACACAACTATTAAAAAAGGGTCAAACATTCACTGATGCATTAAGATCTGGGGGGTGAAAACTTTTGAACAGGATGAAGATGTCCACGTTTTTCTTTTTTGTTGAAATATCTTTTTTTTTTCATTTAGTACTGCCCTTCAGAAGCAACATAAGACACTTAAATGTTTGCCGGAAGACAAATTAAGTACAATATTCCTTGATCTTCAAATTCAAAAAGTTTTCAACCCCTGGATCTTAATGCATCAGTTGAGCAACAAGATCACAGCACATCTCAGTTCTGTATCCTCGCGTCCGTAAGAGTTTGCTCTTTTAAGGTTGCCTGGCAAGACTGGTCTCCACAAGAACGCAAGCCTGTTCTTTGTGTTCTTTGAATTAAGAAACAGCCAGGGTCTATTTAGGGCAGGGATGGGCAAACTCAGTCCTGAAGGGCCACAGTTTAGCTCCAACCCTTAAAAAAACTCACCTGACTGTAGCCTTCTTGTAATCCTAAAGACATTGATCAGCTGGTTCAGGTGTGCTTGATTAGGGTTGAAGCAAAACTCTGCGGGACAGTGGCCCTCCAGGACCGAGTTTGCCCATCCCTGACTTAGGGCAAACAGGAACTAGACAAAACTACAAACTAAAAGTCCACATTACATTATTTTCTGAAACAGTCTCAAACTAATCAACGGTTTTTGTCTTCTTTACTTTTAGAATTTGATTTCTATATTGTGTGTTAAATATCCTGTTTTATGTCCGCCCTCAGAGTTCATTCTTCCCGCCCACATGCAATCATTACTCTACGTCAATCAGCGGTGACGTACATCAATTAATCTTTAAATTATATAGATTACATTACACAATTGAACCTGTCCATTATCTGCTGGGAGTAAAGATCAGGGGAAATGCGTCACGCTGGTAGTCTGTGAGTAGACACAGACCCTAACCGAGCTGACACACAGCCAGGAATCTCTTCAGCCATCTGGACAGTTTATATGTACAATTACTTGTGTCATATATTAGTTTGCACCAGTGACCAGATCTGTCAGATTAAATGTAGTTTCCATATTGGCTGCATAACACCATTGGTTGCTTAGCGCTAGGGATTTGAAGAAAACTTAAACCCCAAGTATCAAACTTTGTTGAATAGCTCATCCCAAACCAACCAGGCTCTTAACTTCCTTAATTTCTAGCTAAAAATGAGTATCGTGATCAGTGGTGTAATGTAACGAAGTAATAATAAGAAGAATCTGTACTTTACTTGAGTTTTTATATTTCTGTCAAGTTTTACTTTTACTCCACTACATTTCCTAAATAAATTATATACTTTTACTCCGATACATTTTCCCAAAGCATTTTCGTTACTTACAGACTGCAAGCAAGCATGTGCAAACAAGTGCGGTTGATTTCATTTTCCGGGTTGCGTCCATTGCTGGAGCGGCTGAGAAGAGTGCGCTGTCATTACGAGCATAGATTATGAGACATTACGAGAGCGGCCTCTAGAGGCGAAATAAAAACTATCACTGATGCCTCGTATGGTTTCTTTTGACACGTGATGTGAGGCTGCGCGCTGCACAGAGCGGGACACTTCAAAAACGGATTTAAAACGGACAACAAAACGGTATGTTATACAATGTACACTACAGTACATGTTTTCATATCACTATAAAGTAATTAGTTTGTTGACTAGATGCTGCATTAGTGGAGAACAGTATGTTTGTCGTCGAGGCTGACATTAGTAGTAACCTCAAGCGGTTAAAACAATGTGACAAAAAAAAAAAAACACCAACTGTTTAATGTCAAGATTGTTACCATTCATTTGCATTAGTTTATAACTATTTGTTCGCTGTTATGCATTCATTATCCGGCGAAGTTGCATATTTAAACTGTATTCTCATACAGCGACAGAAGCTTAACAAATCAGAAATGTAACGTTAGCCTATTCAATTTCAGTTTTTATCGGCACTGTAACACATATTTTGATAAGATAATCATCAATTTTTCTAAAAAAGAGCCAAATAATGTGTGAAAGTACACATATAATAGACCCATGCTATGCCTTTGTGTGTAAAGATGGAAATTTTTAAGCATGACTGTTTGGATTTATATGAAATAGTAACATTTTACAATAAGAGTACATTTGTAACATTAAATAAGGTTAATAAAAGTATTGTTCATTTTTAATTTCATCATTTACATTTTAACATTTTAAGGTTGTCTCTTGCATTAGTTATAATGCACTATAAATTAACATGAACGAATCATCAATGTATAATTAATATATTAGTATTTTTTATGTATAAAAATTACAATAAACCTTTAGCCAATTTAAAGAAACAAAATGTAAGAGAGTTAAAACTGAACACAATCTTGCTGCTCAAACTGTATAGAATTTTTTTAAATATTTTTTTGCTCCTTTTGTATTTTACATTTACTTGTACTTTTACTTTCAATACTTAAGTACATTTAATATAAAAAAAAAATACTTTTCATACCTAAGTACAAAAAATATCACATACTTTAAAACTTTTACTCAAGTAACATTTTAAAACTTTTACTCAAGTAACATTCTAAACAGCAACTTTAACTTCTACCAAAGTCATTTTCTGGCAAGATATCTATACTTTTACTCAAGTATGTTTTTCGAGTACTTTATACACCACTGATCGTGATGATTAAATATTTGCTTGGTTATCAAAAAGGCTCTCTCTATTTTGTTGTAGATCATTAGACCGATATTCTGCCTCAGAAACCTGAACTAAATCAGTTTTGTGAGGTACCTTCAAACGCAAATGTGCCTAAGAAGCCACTGGCTTATAAGGCAGTGTGGCAATGAGTCAGCTGCCTATAATCTTTGGTGTAAAGTGTAAAAAATATTTGGGGAAGCTTGACAAAGACGTGTAGTTTCATTGTGGCTTAGATAGAGTCTTAAACTATTTGTGCAGTTCAACAAGTCGAGTGACAGTTCTATGATTAAAAAAAAAAAAATGTATGCATTAATTTGACTATACATATTAAGGTGTGATCACATTTACTACTGTTCTGCGAACTTTCCTTGGTGAAATCCAGTCATTTCAATAGAAATCCATGCAACTGGGAATTTCACGTGAGGACAAAAGATTTCCCCAAATACAGTGCATGCATAATTATTATGCAAGTCGATATTCTGATCATATTTTTCTTCCAAGCACATTTTACCAATTCCAAACCAAAACAAACTAAATAACTACTATTAATTTTGTATATAATCAATTATAAGTGATATATAATTATTAACGAGGGCTGGAAGTGAAAAATGCTTTATATTAAGGTTTGTTTAAAGGGGTGGTTAATTGCGATTTCACTTTTTTAACTTAAGTTAGAGTGTAATGTTGCTGCTTGAGCATAAACAGTATCTGCAAAGTTACAGCCCTGAAAATTCAATGCAAACAGAGATATTTTCTTTTAAAGAATTGTTTAAAGGTGCCCTAGAATTAAATATTTGTATTATATTGGCATAGTTGAATAACAAGAGTTCAGTACATGGAAAACACATACACTGAGTTTCGAACTCCATTGTTTCCTCATTCTAATATAAATATCATTTGTTTAAAAGACCTCCAAGGAACAGGCGAATCTCAACATAACACAGACTGTTACGTAACAGTCGGGGTGTACGCCCCCAATATTTGCATATGCCAGCCCATGATCAAGCCATTAGACAAGGGCAGGAGGTCTGGATGTGCACAGCTGAATCATCAGACTAGGTAAGCAAGCAAGGACAATAGCGAAAAATGGCAGATGGAGCATGTTAACTGACATGATCCATGATAACATGATATTTTTAGTGATATTTGTGAATTGTCTTTCTAAATGTTTTGTTAACATGTTGCTAATGTACTGTTAAATGTGGTTAAATTTACCATAGTTTCTTACTATATTCACGGAGACAAGAGCCGTCGCTATTTTCATTATTAAACACTTGCAGTCTGTATAATTCATAAACACAACTTCATTCTTTATAAATCTCTCCAACAGTGTGTAATGTTAGCTTTAGCCACGCAGCATAGCCTCAAACTCATTCAGAATCAAATGTAATACATCCAAATAAATAATATACTTACATGATCCGATGTATGCAAGCAGCATGCATGACGAACATCTTGTAAAGATCCATTTTGAGGGTTATATTAGCTGTGTAAACTGTGTTTATGCTGTTCAAGGCAAGGGCGGGGGAGCGGGAGATTTAAAGGGGCCGCAACCTATATATCGGTGCATAGTTAATGATGCCCCAAAATAGGCAGTTAAAAAAATGAATTAAAATAAAATCTATGGGGTATTTTGAGCTGAAACTTCACAGACACATTCAGGGGACACCTTAGACTTATATTACATTTTTTTAAAAGAAGTTCTAGGGCACCTTTAAGGACTACAACAAGCCTCTTCCCGGGTTGGTGACATCACTAACCCTAGAATTTACATAAACCCTTTTCAGTGAGTCTGCATGAGGTAATGTGAGGTGCTGCTAAGTGCTAACACGAGCTCCTGAAACTCCACCCCCTTTTGAGAGCAGCAACTCATATGCATTTAAAGGGACACATTAAAAAAAGTGTTTTTGCTCAATGGGCCAAAAAATGAAATTTTACTCACACTGAAAAGTAATTATGAAACACCCAAAATTATTAAATGGCCATGATGAGGATGCAGTGTTACAGAAATAGCAAAATAAAGGTATTGTGACCATTGGATGAGACATCAATGAGACAGCAGGGTCACAAAATGCAGGTTGAGAAGAAAAGATATTAACTGCATTAAGCAGATTTTGTTTCAGAGGTAAAAAAAAAAAAAAACAACGAAACATGTTGAGAATAAAAGATGCATAGTCATGTTTCATGATTCTTTACCTTAGCGTAGTCTATGAGAACATCTTGTTCTTATGGAGACTCCAAGTAGGTTGCAGTTCAAAATGGTGGCACTGGAGACTAAAGGCTTCCTGATGGTTTCACACCTAATTCTTCACCTTTAAGTATTTAATAATTATGCACATCTGAATATATATATATATATATATATATATATATATATATATATATATATATATATATATACAGCTATGGAAAAAATTAAGAGACCACTCCAAGTTCAGAAATCAATGTTAAGTGGTCTCTTAATTTTTTCCATAGCTGTATATATATATATTTTTTTTATTATTATTATTTTTACAACGATCCCCTTAATATATCACTTATAAATGATTATATACAAAATTTATAGTAGTTATATAGATTGATGTGGTTTGGAATTGGTCAAATGTGCTTGGAAAAAAAATTATCAGAATATTGACTTGCATAATAATTGCAACAGTTTCAAGTTGGTCATGCAGATTTGCAGTGCTGACCTATAGAAAACTGCTTGGTTTGGAATTGACTTCTGAGTTGTGCTCCGTACATCGCTACATTATTGACAATAGTCAACACACTTTTTTTTGCCTGTAAAATTTTGCTTATGTACCTTAAGTCTTCCAAGTAGAATGAATATACTAATCTGAGGGCTAGCATTGACCTTTTTTTTTCTCCAAATCTGCTACAGATTTTGGCTTTGGAAACTTCTTCCGTCCTGGGGAACCTCTGACCACTTGGTGTGGAAGCCCTCCATATGCGGCTCCAGAGGTGTTTGAGGGGCAACAGTATGAGGGTCCACAACTGGACATCTGGGTAAGAGCTTGGCAGTAGATTGACTGTATCAGATGGAAATACTATAGTAATTTGATATATCCCATAGTAATGGTATAGGATTGAGTACCATATTCATGTACCATGTTATTTACTTGGTTACAGTATAAACATGTAAAGCCCCTGCTGGGAAAAAAAACCTAAAACCAGGCTAAGCTGGTTGTCTGGTCTTAGCTGGTTTAAGATGGATGTAGCTGGTGTAAATCTGGTTTTAGCTGGTTGGTCAGCTACCAGCCTGACCATCTAAAGTGGTCAAAACCCCTCAAAACCAGCCTGCTAAACCAGTTATGACCAGGCTGGAAAAACAGCCAACAAGCTTAGGCTGTTTTGTTCGTCTGTTTGTTTTCAGCAGCAATGTATACTATATAGCAAATCTAAAAAACTGTTTTATTGCTTGTATTGCCGAAAAATGTAAATTATATTATCGCCCAGGTCTAATCTGCTGAATTTGACTTATAGGGCATGAAAATATTAAGATATTATAAACATTAACATCATGACTTTCTCTAAAGCTGCTTTGTGGTGTGTATTAATAAAAACACTATAAAAATCTTTGATTTAACTTGACATGGTTCTACAAAAAAATAGCATGGAATTATTATGATACATATGCACAAAACCATGGTATTACCTAATAGCATATTCAAAAAAGCTTGGTAATACCATAAAAGGGGGCAACTAATATGTAGACAGATGACAAAATTCTTGCCATTTGTTGATTTGTGTCCTCTCAGTCACTACAGAGAACTGCGTCAACAACTAATGGCAATTTAATTGATTGAAAACATAATTATTATTTCCTGTATTGTGTGTGGGTGGTCCTTTGTGCTAGATCCTAGACCTAGAGATTTATGTTTATTTATCGATTTTCTGTGTATGTGTGTGTCATGCAGAGTATGGGGGTGGTATTGTACGTGTTAGTGTGTGGCACTCTTCCATTTGACGGCCCTAGCCTTCCTGTCCTCAGACAGAGGGTCCTGGAGGGTCGTTTCCGCATCCCCTACTTCATGAGTGAGGGTGAGGAAGAAACAGTAACACAATCATATGACTGTTCTTGCATGCATAAGTTGGCATGGATACAGTAGGTATTTATTAACCATTTATCAAACAATGTCTATATTATCTGGAATCAATACTGAAAAACAGTGTTGGGGGTTACATGCTACGTAATCAGTTCATTGTTGCTTACACCAGAAGATAAAGTTTCAGAAGGCTGCAACATCTCTTTTGAGCTTATTGTATTTAATATATACTGTTTCAGACTGTGAGCACCTGATCAGGAAGATGTTGGTTCTAGATCCAGCCAGGCGTTTGTCCCTGAGTCAGATCAAAGAACATCGCTGGATGGTGCAGGAGGTCCCGTCCCAGCGGCCTGTGCTGTACAGACAGGGTTTGCTCTGCGAGAGCAAATCAGGCTTGGGTGAGCACAGTGAGCAGGTGCTCCGACTCATGCACAGCCTAGGCATCGACCAGCAGAAGACTATTGAGGTCAGTTGATCAGCTTTTACTTGGTCAGGGTTTGGAATGTGTTTAAATTCCTGTGCAATTCCTGAATTTAAACTGCTTTTGAATTAATGTGGCAAATGGGATGTAGAACCGTGATAAAAACATAAAAGTTTGCAAATACATATATTTTAAATTATATATATATATATATATATAGAGAGAGAGAGAGAGAGAGAGAGAGAGAGAGAGAGAGAGTTTGTGTATGTATATACACTATATTGCCAAAAGTATTGGGACACCCCTCCAAATCATTGAACTTAGGTATTCCAGTCACTTCCATGGCCACAGGTGTATAATCAAGCACCTAGGCATGCAGACTGCTTCTACAAACATTTGTGAGAGAATGGGTCGCTCTCAGGAGCTCAGTGAATTCAAGTGTGGTACTGTGATAGGTTGCCACCTGTGCAATAAGTCCATTCATGAAATTTCCTCATTACTAAATATTCCAGTGGTATCATAACAAAGTGGAAGCAATTGGGAACAACAGCAACTCAGCCATGAAGTAGTAGGCCATGTAAAATCACAGAGCGGGGTCAGTGCATGCTGAGGCACACAGTGTGCAGAAGTCGCCAACTTTCTGCAGAGTCAATATCTACAGACCTCCAAACTTCGTGTGGCCTTCAGTTTAGCTCAAGAACAGTGTGTAGAGAGCTTCATGGAATGGGTTTCCATGCGTTCTGAGCGTTGGACTCTAGAGTTCTAGAGTGTTCTCTGGAGTGACGAATCATGCTTCTCTGTCTGGCAATCCGATGGACGAGTCTGGGTTTGGTGGTGGCAAGGAGAACGGTACTTGCCTGACTGCATTGTGCCAAGTGTAAAGATTGGTGGAGGGGGATTATGGTGTGGGGTTGTTTTTCAGGGGTTGGGCTTGGCCCCTTATTTCCAGGAACTCTTAATGCTTCAGCATACCAAGACATTTTGGACATTTTCATGCTTGTGGGAGCAGTTTGGGGATGGTCCCTTCCTGTTCCAACATGACTGTGCACCAGTGAACAAAGCAAGGTCCATAAAGACATGGATGAGTGAGTTTGATGTGGAGGAACTTGACTGGCCTGCACAGAGTCCTGACCTCACCCCGAAAGAACACCTTTGGGATGAATTAGAGCGGAGACTGCAAGCCAGGCCTTCTCACCAACATCACTGCCATCACTACCTCACAAATGCACTTCTAGAAGAATGGTAAAAAATTCCGATAAACACACTCCTAAACTTTGTGGAAAGACTTCCCAGAAGAGTTGAAGCTGTTATAGCTGCAAAGGGTGGGCCAACTCCATATCAAACCCTACGGATTAAGAATGAGATGTCATTAAAGTTCATGTGCACATAAAGGCAGGCGTCCCGCTTTTGGCAATATAGTGTGTTTTATGTTAGATGTGAGTAATTGGTTTTACAACACTATTAAATAAAAAAAATCTAATTGAATTAGAATGAAATTCAAAGAATTTTCATGTGCAAATCATGTGGGCTATTTTCAGAAACATTAAATGATGTTTGAAATAGCCAGCTACAGAAATGTATTTATTTAATAAAATAAATTTCTCATTTTATGAGCCATTATAGAATATCACTATTTTCCCTAAATTCTCTGATTTGCTCAGTATATTCTATGATCATTAGATTAAAATTTCAATTTCAGTATTTATTTTTATTACATTTATGAAGACATGTAGTTGTTGCTGCATGTCAAAATTAAAATCTTAATTTTTAATTGTTATTTTTTACTGTATTACACATTTTGAAAAAAATTATTGTACTTAAAACATCCTTAATTAATCAAAAACAATGATATTATTCTTTATGTTTTGCCACAAAACTTGTGCTTAATTTTTTTTTATTCCAATTCAAATTCCTATGGGTGAGGCCAATTTAATTCAATCCACAATCCTGAGCCTATTCTTCAATTCTGAACTCTAGTAGTGTTTTTTTTTTATAATTTATTGTTTTCCTTTCTAAAAATAAATTCTCCTCTGAATTGCAAATTTGATTTCTCCAAAGAAGAGCATTTCAGAATATTTTCAAACCATACTGATAGAAATGTGACATTTCCAGTGTTCTTATTCCTTGTCTGTATTGCTCTTCAAAAAACTCTTGCCTTTCCTGTCACAGTCTCTCCAGAACAAAAGCTATAACCACTTTGCTGCTATCTACTACCTGCTTGTGGAGCGGTTGAAAGCGCATCGCAGCAGTTTCCCTGTGGAACAGCGTTTGCACGCCAGCCAGCGCCGCCCTAGCACCGTCGCAGAGCAGACTGTTGTCAAGGTAACCCCATCTGTGAAGTCTTCCCAGACATATTGAAATGGCGTTGGTATAAAAATGTAAATATTGGAATCACAAGAAACAAAATCTGTAATCCAGCCATCCCTTTTTCAGTTTAACCTCTGTGACCGTAAACCACAGAAACAAGCTTTTAAGGTTTAATGCGTTGCTTGTAAATGCTGAGACCTTTTAGCAGTGTTAGATGGTAATACCATGGTACTTAGACATATACAAAGTCTAAGACTACTTTGAAAAGTACATGTCCATGTAACAAAGGCAGAACCATCATAGTAACAATACCGTGATATTTATTGGTATTTTACAGACCATGGCGGTTCCCTCCCAAGCGTGCGTCCCTCCACAGGCAGCACGTCACCTGCGTTCACCTGTTCTGCTGCAGTCCACCACAGACACATTTACCTTCCCACAAACCCCTGCTTCCCCAGATCAGACGCTCATGGAGGAAGACGTGGCCACTCCCAAGGTCAGTTATGTTTCAACTGAAGTGAGCACCAAAACAAAGAGTGAAAAAGGGTTATTAAATGGATTCTTCTTGCACAGAGAGAAATCTCTCATCCTCCTTTCGAGCTTGAGGCTATATTTCGTAAGCTCTGCCTGCTTGTTTTAAATAGCAGCGTTACTCATTGACGCTGCTGTATGACGGCAATAAGAGCTTTTGTCTGCAGCGTGTGAAGTTCCTCTGCCTGCGTGTCAGCCTGATCTCTTCCTCATTACTCACCCGCAGTATCTGAGCAGCATTTCAGCCTTAAAATAACACCTGCGTATATATATTAAATAATAAAAAACGCTCTTTATGATTTCAGCAGCTGGTGTCACCACTGGGGCTTTGCGTCAGTGTAGGAATCTCAAGCACTCGTTGCTACTCGTTCATAAATTAATGACTCAGACAGAGGCAAGGGAATTTATATGATATCTGGGACTAGGCAATATGACAGTATGCACTTCGTGACACCTGGAATATGTCAATCGGCAGAGATTTTGCTGGACCATTTATACAGTGGTAGCAGGGCTGGGCGATATGACAATATACATTGTGGCAGCAATTTTGCTATATCGTTTATATTGCGGTATGTTAATATATTTGTGTAGCACAGTACAACTTAAAGTTATTGACACTTTAGGGCATATTCACACTTGGTTTGGTTTGGTTTGAATACAACGAACTCTGGTGTCATTGCTCTGTTACTGCAGTTCATGTTAATAAGTGTGAACGCCACCATCCCAACCCTAGGGCACACCAAATAAGCAGACCGAGACTGCTGAAAAGGTGAGTCTCAGTCTGCTTACAAACTAACTCTGGTGCAGTTCGACTGAAATATGAATGCAACACTGACCAAAGACATCTAAACCAGTGATGGGAATAACGGCATTATAAATAAACGGCGTTTTTAACTGCGTTACTTTTTCGGTAACGAGAAATCAAACAAATTACTTTTCCCCCCGTTACAACTGCGTTACCGCTACTGACAAAAAATGCCTCATTACTATAATTGAGCTCACTGAAGCGGTTTTCATCTGAGTAGCTGTGACCTACAAAGTTTTTTCTCTGGTGTGTGTGTTGGGGCGGGACACATGCTTACTGATGATGATTGGTGTGTGACTAGAGATGATAGACCTGAAAAGCGTTTTGTTGTAAAGAAATAGTACAGGTTAGTCATACACAAATATAATTTTAAACTGATAGCCTAATAATGTATGATGTTCTGTATGTGTGTGCGTCTGTGTCAGAGCATGCGAGCGGAGCGTGAGCTGAAACCAGAATATTCTTTGTGACATGCTGGATTAAAAATATGTGATAGAAGGTTGTTCTAGTCGACTAGTAGTTGTTCATTTAAGCCATTAGTTGACTAATCACATTTATATTAATTTAATTTCTTAAATACTGGAGAGAATAAACCAAAATAATGAGCATTTACATAATACAGGCTATATAGCACTCAAGCGTAAAGCTTTCCATAAAGAACCGGCAAAAGTAATGATTATGAATGTGACAAGAACAGCAAGGAGATATTTTAATTGTTTATTAATAAAGTAATGTTTTCTGAATCAGTGTCGGCTGCAAAGATGAAGTTGACATTGCTGACTCTTATCATCTCCGCATAGCAGACGCGCTTGGAGAGAATGCACATTTCATTTGGATTACATAATCAGAGTAGCTTATTTATTTTCGTTTTGAATTATTTTGTTTAAAAAGTGGACATTTCAAGCTTTCTATAGATATATTTCTCATGTCTGTGAGGGAAGCAGTCTCTGAGTTTCTGTTCATTTAATTATGAGATGCGCTCCAGTTCACGTGCAACTGATCGCGCCGGCGCCTCCATGTCATGAGTATATTGTCTGCTATATTTGCTTCTTATTTATCAAATCCAGGCAATTGGTTGATGAAACATTGATTAAAATTAAGATACAATTTTTAGAAAAGGAAATTCACTTCAAATTCAATTCAAGAAAGGCTTTCTACAAAACAGAACTTAATGAAGTGGTCAAAATCATGTCTGACACACTCTATGTCTCCCGATATATTGCGCATCTTATGATGTATTCCATCTTACTCATGTTTTTCTCTTTTCATAATCAAATAGATGAATTTAAAACATAACATAAAAAAAAAAAAAAAAAACAGGACGTGATGTCACAAGATGCGATTAAAAAGGACAGAATGCTTAAGCATACCTGGTTTTTCTTGTCATAGGAGCTACATTGCCCAGTGCTGTTCGGTACAGGTGTCGGAAATGCCATCTCCTTGCAGCAGATCTTTGTTTGTGTACAACGAAAGAATTCCCATCACTGTTTTGACTCTATACCTATTTTATAAGCTCTTTGTGAGTTCTCATCTGGTGAACCATCATATGTACAAACAAACGAGCGCATTTACCTCAGAACACAGCATTGTTTTGGATGTTTGATAAGTTCCATCGCTAATCATACATCAAAAAATGACATGTGAATGTTAAGCAAACCAGGAAGTGTATGTTCTTTTTTGGCCCAGCCCAAAAGAACCAAGAGAACCGAACTACAAGTGTGAACACCCTTAGAGTGATAAAGAAACATACATGAATGAGAAAATAAAGAGATGTGCATGATGTTATTATGTGCAATAAGCAGTGGAAAAAACGGTACTTGTGTTACTTGCTACTTGTGCATGCACAGAAAGCACCTCTCAGACTGCTGGGTGAAAACCAGATGTTTGTCAGTATATTTGATACGTGCATGAGGTCTTAAAGTGACAGCAGCCTAATATACCTGCTGCTGTCTGTAGCTGTGTTTAATTTCGAAGGCTGCGCCCTCCGGAGGTCGCATTTGAAGGCTGCATACGTTATGAGGCGGTCTCATTTAAGAAAATTAACCATTAGATTTCAAAGTAAGAAAGAAATTACAATATTTTACACCTCACAAAGAATAACAGTCAATTTTATTACGGTTAGTTTTCTTAAATAAGACATCCTTGATGACGTATGTGACCTCCGGAGGACACAGCCTCCGAAATGAGACGCAGATTGTGTCATTAATCAAAGAACAAAAGACCTGAAAATCACTCGGTGATCTTGACTGAATAACTTTTGTATATTTAATTTAAGATATATAAAAATAGATACTATAAAATATAATATAAAATAAGAATCAATTTATATTTAAGCTCTACAGTGTAGAATATGCAGCGTTTTATTTTTACATTTGATCGTTCGATTTCTGTAGTATTTGTTAAATAAACCTACTGTATCTTTGTTCTCTTGTATTTGTCCTATTGTTTGCTTCTTTGTCCTTATTTTAAATAACAAAAATATAATGAAGTAACAAAAATAACTATATGTCTCATATTGTGAAATTAGATTTTGGTCATTCCGCCCATCGATACATTATTGATTGCCTGGCAATCAGAGTGCACTTAGGTGCAATGGAGAAATGTGAAAATATAGAAAGGGATGTGTTCAAAACAATTCAAGACAAGAAACAATATGTTATTTAAAGGGTATTTTAAGACCACATGAAATGAATGAGTTTCAATCAATTAGTCCACGTCTTGTAGCTTTGAGTACTAGCAGTACTAGTGCACTGCTTAAAGTAATAGTTATAAACATATGCAGATATTTTTAAAATTCAGTTTCTCTTCTAGGAAAAAATAACAATATTTTTTGATTAACCATGTTGCACTACAGTTTTTTGTCCAATCAGATGCTCTCTAGAAAGAGAATGCCCCTCCCCCTGATCACCTGAGACAGAGTAGCAAGTCATGGTTTGTGGCTGTGATGCAACTAAGCCTATTGGCTTTTTTACTAATATTCTTTTATAATTATATTTTAATTAATTAATTTAGTTATTATTAATTTAATGTTGTATAATATAATATAAAAATTATAGGAAACACTTTAGTTTAGGGTCCAATTCTCACTATTAACTAGTTGCTTATTAGCATACATATTACTAGGATATTGGCTTTGTTAGTACATATAAAACAGATATTATTGCCTTATTCTGTATGGCCATATTCTACATCCCTTAATGCTACCCAATGCCTAAACTTAACAACCACTTTACTAACTATTAATAAGCAGTAATTAGGAGTTTACTGGGGTAAAAGTCACAGTTAATAGTTAGTTAATAGTGAGAATTAGACCCTAAACTAAAGTGTGAGCAAATTATATAATAATAAACTATTTTTTAATAAAATGAGATGAAGTACTTTTCTTTTTCAAAAACTTGAATTCACTGCATTGTCCAAAATTATGATTATTTAATACACAACTATTTCTAATAAAATGAGAGGAAGCACTTGTCTAAAAAAATCAAATATTAAATTCTTCCTATTATTATTAAATTGTAGTTATTATGATAATTTAAACTATTTTTAATCAAATGAGATGAAGCACTTGTCTTAAAAAAGTTGAATTTTCAAACATGTTAGTATTTAATTATTTTTTATGATTATTTAAAACATAAACCATTTTTCAATACATTTCCAGCAAAAATAACTTATGTAATCATACCATGATATAAGATTTTGATCATACTGCCCACCCTTATTGATCATGAGGAAACATATAGACTGCATTTCAGTTGCACATCCCTCTATTTGCAGCCTGCTGTTACACAACACCACAGCCCTGTTTTTGTTAATGCCCCTGATGTGCCAGTGATGGGCCACCCATGTGATCAGTGCTGGGTGCTCACTCCACTCGTGAGAAGCGTGACTACAACATTTGTCACCTTGGCTGTCGCAAGGCAATCTCCATAGCTACTGTTCCTTTAATTGACGTGCAGCGTTGACTCATCCTGTGGGGACTCTGCCATAAACATACCAATTTGGCCTCCAAAAGGTCTTCTTCTGTTTGCTCCTTTACCTCAACCAGTGCTTGCAATGCCAAGGTCAAGAGTTTAATTTCCAGGGAACAATCACACTTATAAAAGTAGTCCTTAAATGGACTGTGAGTTGTAGTTAAAGCAAATGCCAAATGAACAGATGTAAATGTTTGTTTATGAAGAAGAGGACGTGTGATAAGTCATTAATTTAGCCTCAGCACCTGTGGAGCTGAACAGATGGGAATCTAGGGATCTCTTCAAACATGTTGAGGTCATGCTCTCACAAACTCTTTTCAACTGGCTTATTGTAATTCAGGAACGCTGCTGGTTGCCTGTGGACATTTGACAGCAGCATTACATAATTTTGAAAAAATGAAACAGTGATGACACAGACATGGAGCTGCAGACATAGTCTAACACAGGGTTTAAAAAAGAGGCGTAACATGCATTTTGGTCCTACGTCTGACAGTGAGAGATTTTCAAAAATCGGCTGTTGTCACGGTCTTGCGACCAAAGATAGCCTGCGATACTTTTCTGACAGTGAAAATTTAGCATGATCATCTCACAGTGCGTTTGCTGCTACGACCTACATCTACTGACTAGCCAATAAAAATGCAACGTGAAATGGCATATTAATCAACGCGACATGGCGCTAAAACTTCTTACCTCAAGGTCCATTTGCAAAATTGGCAAGGCAAGATGGCCTCTTTTCCCTAGCCATGACCTTGTCCATATTTTCCTCTTTCACTTCATCTTTTTTTCAGCGCACATTAAAACCACAATTGCCAAAGTGTGATTCATCTTGCACTATTTGTTTACCACTAGTGAATGCTGATGGCGTTTTATTCTTCTATACTAACTTGCGTTGTAGCGTATACGATTCAATAGGTGTCATCATTTTACAGTCTATGTACATGTCGTACCCAAGTTTATTAGATCCATACCATACAGTGTGATTTGTAATGATCTTATATGATTGCTAAAATCACACCGTCTGTATCAGGCAAAAAAGAAACCCTTGGTCTCAGTGTTATGAGCAAAAGAGGAGGTAGAATAAAATAACTGATGTCTATCTGCTCTACAGATATATGGTAATTGTTGATATTTAAGGAAAAAAATAATATTAGACTGATTTTAAGCAATATCGGACAGTAATAGAAATACACTTTTGTACCTATTGTAATCGTTAGTGTTCTTATTATTATCCTTCTGCTTCTTCTTCTTCCACTTTTAAGTCTATGGCAGTCCATAGAAATGCTTACAGGAAAGTTATGAAATTTGGCACACTGATAGAGGAGAATCTGAACTTTAAACACAGCAATTTTGGAGTTTCTAACTCAATCCCTCTAGCGCCACCTACTGTCCAAATTTTCACTCATGTTTGCGCTAATAACCTTTGAACCATAAGGGCTAGAAACAAAGTTATTTTTTCCTCTGATTCCTTGGCTCAATTCGATTGCACTCTATGACATCATCTTTCATGAAAATTTATCCACCATTTTGAATTTTCTGAGAAACCTACTTTTTCGAACTCATTTTGTCTGATTTTCACCAAAATTGGCTCAGATCATCTTAACACTGCAACACTTTGCCAAATTGAAACCAAACTTTGTATGTGTCATTGTCTGTCATTGACTAAAATGATCTAAAAATGTCTTTAATTGTTGCAGTTGCCCTGAAGCTCCCAGCCATGCTTGCATCACCCCGATAATTGCTGCTTGCAGCTATATTTTTAATTGTTATTATTATTAAGTAATAGTTAACTCAATGGGCCCTATCATACACCCGGTGCAATGTGGCAACAGGCGCGACACAAGTGTTTTTTGCTAGTTTCAGCCTGACGCAGTTATCACTTTCACGTCCTGTGCCATATTGTTTAAATAGCAAATGCATTTGCACCCATTTGTGTGCCCATGGGCGTGCTGGTCTGAAAACGAGGTGTCTTCAGGCGCATTGTTGGCGTGTTACTATTTTGAGGCAACTGAAATAGACTGCACCTATGACCAATGGAAACCTGGTCTAAAGTCAATGCCGCAATTTTTTTGTTATTTAAAGAGCGTGCTAGTCATATGCACCTATAGGTGCACGTATGTTCTGCACGAGCAGATCAATTTCCTCACTAGAGAAGCGTTCAGTTTTTCTGCTTGCAAATTCCGCCATGTAAATAGCAAATCCACCATGGCGTAAGCGCAACTGTCTTGTAAAGGGAACTGGAGATGAGACAATCGGTTGATTGCATGTTACGCCCAAAACACACCCATTACTCATTAAGAGAATAGGGACAACTTTTTTAGACCATTTTTCCCATCCTTAAACTAGCAAAAGTGGATATGGACAAGCCCTAAGTGCACTTGTGCTATGTGCTTAAAGGCAGGAACACACCAAGCCTACGGTTGGCCGACTAAGTTTTCTCAGTGTGTTCCGCACCGTCGGCTGAAGTTGGTGCTCGTCGGTCCGTCTGATCATTCTGATTGGCTGTTCAGCTACTGCCACCTGCTGGTACGGAAAGGCATTTCATCTTACGGAGGCGCAGAATGAACGTGCTACTTGGCCGTCGGCTGTCGATCGTCGCTTTGGTGTGTCAGGGCAACTTTGGACCCACGTGAGCCAACCCCGCAGTCTGCTTTCGTCACCACTAGTTCGTTGGCGTCGGCTTGATGTGTTCCTACCTTTAGACCATGCGCTTAGATCATTGAAATAGGGCCCAATGACACTGGATGAAAATTAATAATGTTGTTTCAAACCTTTATTCTGTTTTGTCTTCCATAGAACACAAAAGTAGACTTTTGAATCATTATGATTCGCACCGCAGGAACTTAGAACAATTTTAGTTTTAGGAACACCTTTTGAGGGGACTAAATTAGCTCCTACTTCAGAGTCTAACCCAGCACAATAGGAATTACCAGTGATGTAAGTGTGCGTTGATTGGCCGAACACATGCCATACGACTAGTCTTTAGGAATCATATGGTAGCTTTGTGTGGAAAAAAAAAAAACATCTGAAACTTAAAGTTGAGATGTAAAGGAAGTAGTAACAGATCTTCTGTATTGTGACGTGCATCCAAATGAAAGGGATTATTGAAAAATAAATAAATGTAGGATGGGGACTTGATTGGATAGAGGCAGATGTGAATGTGACCTTACAGTTGATTGTAAGAAAGGGACGGGGTTTATGCAGACAAATAGACACTGGAGTAGTCCTGTATGCGTCACTAGAGAGAAGTCTGTCATTTCAGTGGACGATTATGACATTTTGATTAAAAATGACAAGGTCAAAAAAATGGAATCAATGAATTGATGTATTGTTCATAATAAGAGCTATAAAATGCATTTAGAAAATAGATTTCCATTTTAGTCAACTTTAAATTGTTATTCACAGATAAACTTCACTTCATATCAATTTATTTGCCTCTTGGAGTGCAGCTAGAAGTCACATCTATTGCGTTTCAGATTTGATTTCAGTTGTCAGATCTGAAAACAGCAAAGTGAAAATGTCCTAAAGAGTGCTGAGCTGTTTCAGCCAAAAATAGTTTTGCCCACGGTGTGTGTATTTATATCTCAGGTGGATGGCTGCTTACTGGACCCACTCCCTCCAGTTGTAGTCCGCAAAGTCAGCGGCTCGCTGCCTAGCAACGTCATGGAGACGTCCATTGATGAGGGCATTGAGGCAGAGGAGGAGAACGCTGTGCCCCTAGCTGCCTTTCATACAGCTCGTTTCAGTCAGCGCCGGCATACACTGTCTGAGGTCACCAACCAACCTGCTGTGCTGCCCATCACAGGTTAGCACTGCATTTTGTACTGTAAGTTGAGGTAATGCAATTATAGTCTAGACACATATATATTGATTTAGTGTCTTAAAGATATATAATACTGTTGAAATGTTTGGGGTCTGTTTTTATTTTCATTTGACTTTATTTCATCAAAAATACAGTAAAAATAGTAGTATTGTGAAAAATTATTACAATTTAAAATAACTGTTTTCTATTTTAATGTATTTTAAAATTTAATTATACATTACAGCATCATTACTCCAGTCTTCAGTGTCACATGATCCTTTAGAAATCATTCTGATATTCTGATTTGGTGTTCAAGAAACATTTATTATTATCAATACGTTTTTGTTTTTTTAGGATTCTATGACAATTAGAAAATTCAATAGAACAGCATTTTCTTGTTTGAAATAGTATTATTTTGTTACAATATAAAAGTCACATTTTTTAATTAAATTTGATGCATTTTAGTTTGTGGAATAACAAGTATTAATACACTCAACAAATAAAACCATTCAAAAAAACAGTATTTTATGCACTGATACTAAATTTCTCCGCCAATAACGATAGCCGATACCAATACCAACAGTTTGATTTTCTTAAGGAAAATTGTGGAAGAAAAGACTCGCGCTCTGCACTGCCGCTTGAACTGAGGCTCTACAGCGATCTGTCACATCACATTTAAGAGCATCAAAATGGCATTTATTGTTTGAATTTCATGAAGAAATGGCCAGAATTTGAAAGCTGAGACTTTGTTTCTCATCAAAAGCAGCAAAGCTCTTTGTGATTATTGTATGGGAGGCGTGCTAGAAATAATAATGTTTGGTGTAGGGAACAACCGAGGAACCTGCCGATAGTGATAGAGATGGACATTTTGATTTTGCTCCTTAATATTTACATCAGTGTTTATTTATAAAGCAAATATAAAGTGCTTTACAAAATAAAGAGTTATACAGATAAAAAGAAAGAATTAAAGCTTTAATATTGATTAAGACAAAAAGGATAAAGTATAACCAAAAGGACAAAATAAAAATGCAGTCTAGTCAGTAAGGTGAAGTGCATATTCAGAGAATTCACAGGTAAACAGATGTGTTTATGTTTATGTCTGGACTGGAATGTGGTCAGTGTGGCTTGGATTATTGTTTTTACATTGTAAAGTGAACCACGCATTATGTTGCAGTTCTCAAAGTTCTCTGTAACTAAGATTTATGTGCTCTTCAAAGTCACCTTCAACTTCCATTTTGAGTCTTGCCAATCATTTTAATAAGTACTGTTACATCCATATACTTGATTTAACTTCAGTTACTCTCCACAGGTCTAAACCCGTCGCTCGGCAGCATGGACTCAGAGTACAGCATGGGTTCAACACAAAGTGACTTCAGCTTGCCTGAAGAGAATCCAGCTCTAAAGGACGCATTAAGCACTACACCTGCCAGCTTCACAGCTCCGGTCTTCCTCGGCATGAAGCCCCCCGAACCCACCCTGCAGCCGCTCAACACAGAGGGGCGGGACGCTCATAATCACTCACTAGTCAGTTTCAGAGAGGGGCGAAGGGCTTCAGACACATCTCTCACACAAGGTCAGGATGATTTGTGTTCTCTTGCGCACATCATTTTCATTTCGCTTTTCATCCATCACCTTTCCCTCAAACTTTGCATCAAGGAGTGGGCACCCTACATTTCTGCTTGCGAAATTACTTTGGAGAACAGGACAGCATATGGGCAACAGGATATGAACTTAATACTATACAACTGTACTTAGACCTAATATATAATATTAATGAAATAAAAGGCCAATTAAGTATACTTAAAGAGCACACTATCATAACTCTTTCTCAACACACTTAAGTACGCTTAAGTAAACTCTGGTTTGTTATTCAATATTACCATTTAATATGGTTTTAATGTACTAAATTTGCATCCTCATGATGACAAATGTAAAATGAAAAATATATTTAAATACATGACACGTTTCAATAGAAATGACATTAAAGTATATTTTAGTTTACCACAAATGCTTGCCAGTACATTCAGCAGTACACTTTAACCATATTTTAATAGAAGTTCTACTTAAGTTGGTCAAAAAAGCACTCTTAAATTCAGCTAATTGCATTTAATAAAAATGTAAACTATAATACATTTTCATTTAATTGCAATTGAGTGTCAGAAAACATTACATTCCGTTAGTACGAAAGTATTCTTTTAAAGCATACTATTTTCGTAATAAGAACTAAAGTATGCACCTTTTTCACTAGGGTGAAAAAAAAAACGTGTCCTTCACATGTGATTTTCAGCCAAGAAGTTATCCCTTTATTGGTTAAATGTCTTTTCACTTTAGAACACAGCAAAACAGAGAAAAATCTGCTACTGTATTCATTCTTCTATGTGTGTGAATGAAGCACAAAATCTAGCATGCCCACCACTTTACTGTCTGTAGGCATGTATTTGTCATAATCAGTGTTTTGGAACATTTATTGTGAGTGGATAAAATAACCCTCATTCTGGATGATATCTGACCTTCTATGAATAATGACTACTTTTAAAAGCAGAAAATAATCTCAGTGATTCACTTCTGTACTAATTATAGCAGTAGTCAAGTCTATGAGTCAGACCACCCCTACAGCAGGAATATCTCCACCAGATCATCTGACTCTAAAGTCTGTTATATTTATTGAACCCATGGTTTAACAGGTTTAGTGGCATTCAGACAGCACCTTCAGAACCTGGCAAGGACCAAGGGCTTCCTGGAACTGAACAAAGCCCAGATAGTGTTAGGAGATGGTGGAGGCGGTGGTCAGCCCACCATCAGTCCACAGGACTATCCATTCAGCCACCAGGTCAGACAGTGCTGTTTTCAGTTTGTTTTCCATTTTTTTCCATTTTGGAAAAAAAAGGAACACTCCACATTTTTTTGAAAATATGTTCATTTTCCAACTCCCCTAGAGTTAAACAGTTGAGTTTTACCATTTTCGAATCCATTCAGCCGATCTCCGGGTCTGGCGGTACCACTTTTTGCATAGCTTAGCATAGTTCATTGAATCTGATGAGACCAATAGCATCTCGCTCAAAAAAAATGACCAAAGAGTTTCGATATTTTTCCTATTTAAAACTTGACACCTCTGTAGTTACATCGTGTACTAAGACCGACGGAAAATGAAAAGTTGCAATTTTCTAGGCCAATATGGCTAGGAACTATACTCTCATTCCGGCGTAATAATCAAGGAACTTTGCTGCCGTATCACTGCTGCAGCAGCAAAGTTCCTTGATTATTACGCTGGAATGAGAGTATAGTTCCACTATTTTCAAAAAAAAAAGTTTGAAAAGTGTTCCTTTTTAGTGTGGCAGAATACTGAAGTGTCTCTTGTTTTCATTTTTTATTGTTTGACTTGCAAGATGACAGTTCTCTGTGATTTATGCTGATATAAAACATATTCTTTAATAATTTCAGGGAGAAGGACGCCAGTGTCTAAGTGGAAAAGATACGTCAACATTCACTGGCAAAATGCACCCTTATTTGCTATCCAGGAGACAGAGTTTGGAGACGCAGTACCTCGCTCAGCGACTGCAGGTCGGTCAATTACATATAAGAGTGTCCGCAATAAACAAAAGGAAAAAATTTTAAAAATCTGGTTTAAATTACATGTGCCAAGCTTTTAGAAATGTAATCTTTGTGTTCATGTTGGTTTATTATGGTTTTGAAAAACTTATACCATTTTTAAGTAAAATGTAATAGCATATTTTCCATACATTATGAATATTTGTGAACATGCATATCTGAATTAATTTTTTTTAATTACATTTTTTAAGATAGTTTTTTTTTTTAATATTTATTAAGTTTATGGGAAGTTGCACCACATGACATTTTAATACCTGAACTAACCTTGCCTTGATTCTGCATGTTGGTTAGACCACATGACTTTGGTCATGCAGACAAACATTTTCCAAATATTAAAAAGGAATGAAGCAGTTTTGTTAAAATATCTTTTTCTAATAAATGCTAATGTCAAATTATTTGAGGTTTTCTTTTCAAGAATTTCATTCTTTTTAGGTTTTTTTTTTCTTCATTATGATTTTTTCAATTATGAATTTTTCAGAAATTAAAATGTGCTCATTATAGAAGAGGTTTATGTATGAATAACATCTTTAATGTATTATTGAATAAACTAATAGAAAGACAAAAAAATAAAACATGTCATTCAGTTTAGGGGCTATTGGTTTGCATGTAAATGTAACATTTTAGTTGTAATCAGCATACTAGTATACATGTAAATATTCATGCTAATGTGAGCATGTAAGATATGCTGCTGCTGCTGCATTAATAGGCATGGATAAATCCTGTAGCAGATCCAGACAGGTGGAGCTGGGGAAGGTGGAGGGATTCATAGGAACTCTAATAGCATGCTGCAAGACCAGATTACAGCAAACACTGAACCAGACTATTTAAATGTTGAGCAAGCAATCTCACTGGCTGCAGAATCAGCAAAGTCCAATGAAGCAATGTATTAACCTGTGCCATCTAGAGTTTCATGACTAAACTAGATGTTTAAAAAAATTATGTTTTGTTTTTGGGGTTTTTTCCAGAGGGCCAGTCAGTTGGCAAGTGGTCTTGGAAGTGGGCAGATGTTTTGTAAGGAGGCTGCACCACGCACTTTAGAGCAACAACTCCAGGAGCACAGGTGAGGAGCAACTGCATTCATAGATGTCCTGAAGTTGTCCTAAAGAATTTCAGTTATGACACGTTTCCATTTGTAATCATATGTGCAGACTGCAGCAGAAGAGGCTCTATCTCCAGAAGCAGTCTCAGGTACAGGCCTACTTCCACCAGATGCAGCTGGCAGAGGATGGTTACGCCCCTCCCCTGGACTGCAGAGACCCCCAGAACAGCAGCAGTCCCCTGTCCAGCCCTCCCTTCACACGGACCCAAACCCTAACCCCTTTTCTGGAGCCCGGCACCTCATCCCTGACGTACGGCGCCAAGTCAGCCCGCTTCCCAGACTGGCCTCCGGTGCCAGACAATCAAACAAACTACACCCCATCCCTCCCTACAGAGCCCCAGTATGCATGGAGTCCTGCCCAACCGCCTCTCCCTCCAGGCAAAGCAGAGAGCCCTTCGGTAAAACCCGCACCTGAAGCCCCTTTCCTGGACTGCGAGGTGATGGAGACCGTAGAGCCCCCACAAGGATGTGTACTCGTAAACTAAATGTGAAATAAAGCACTCTGAGGCTGGCTCTCAGACACAAGTGTGATAAAAGCGCCCTCAGGGACGAACAAGATCTTATAGATGCTACAGATGTGCACTTGATCCTGTGGTAGACCCTTACAGACCTACATTTTCAGTGTTTGTGAGATGCGCTAGTGTCCTGATTTTTTTTTTTTTTTCACCCTCTGGTAAGCACATATGAAATGTAGTGCAGCTACCATAGAGTTTAAAAATCAGTATTAAAGCAATATTCCTTTTCCTAAATAATACTCTAGAGTTTCAGTGTTTTTGTAAGTAGTTTGTTTCATCCTTAAATGAACAGTAGCTACTCAAGTTTTCACTAATAGTATTGAGTGATTTTTAAATAATAGATCATTAACAGAAAGGTGTAAATATTAGGATGTTTCTAAGGGAAAAAAAGAATTATTAGAAATAGAGTCAACATGAAACACCATTCAGAGCGTTATTTCCTAAGTAAAATTATGTAAATGTGAGTGAAACTGGTTTTTAATGAACAAGATACAGAGTGAGACCTGAGTACCAGTAAGAGGCCATTCACACAGAACACGTTTTTGTATTGAAAAATGTGAGACACGAGCAGTGGAAAGAACTTTTTCTAAATCGAGTGTGTCATGATGCTGCAAAGGATGTGAGTGCAATGGGCAAAGTCATCCGTCTAACCGGTGGTGGAAATGGCAGTGGAAGGCAAAAACGCATTCTGTGTGAACGGCCCCTAACACTTTAACTAATGTTTACAAATTGAATCTTATTGTAATTACATATAAATGAACAAACTATAATTTGCAGCATTTATTAATCTAGGTTAATGTTAATTTAAACATATAAAGCAGTTGAAAATGTATTATTTATATCCACATAAATTGACTTCATGAACTAACAAGAATTAAAGGTGCAATATGTAAGAATTTTGCAGTAAAATATCCAAAAACCACTAGGCCAGTGTTATATATTCTGTTCTGTTGAGTACTTACAACATCCCAAATGTTTGCAACTATTTGTAAATCATGAGGGACATGTGAGTCGCCGCCTGTCAATACGCGTCATACCCATGTTACCCTTGGTTTCCAGTTTTATTTTGTAGAAACCATGGAAACACCAAAGACGCTTTAATACATGTTTTAATAGACAAGGGAACATCTGTTTTGATATATTCATAGACAGAAAACTAATTGTTGTTATATAGCGTAACACTAATTTTCTTGATTTTTTACTCATGACCGGAAAAGTGGAAGCAGCGCCGGCGACTGTGTCATAATAAAAGTCCTGCTGCTTGTATGGCGTGTTGCACAATCGCTCCAGCGGCCTCATTCAGCTCCCACAACACTCGGTCCTGCTCTGCTTCATACTACAATAACGTTAACAATCGCATCCATGAACATGATTTCTTCCCGAATAATATCCCAATTCTTTTCCACCGGCTGTGAAGTGAAGACCACATGTCCCAAGTTCCGCGCTCAAACTTGGCATCATCAAGCTACGGCTTTGTTTGGAATAGGCCTCTAGCGACCTCTAGCGGACAGAAAATATTACATATTGCACCTTTAACAATACGCAAAAGTATATTTACAAAATTAACATTAACCAAGATTAATAAATGCTGTAAAATATTGTTAGTCACTTGTTAGTTCATGATACCTAAAGCAGTAATTAACGGTAACAAATTCAAACATTTCAAGTAGACATGCTGCGATAGTCGGTATTAACGGTGTTCAGCCTCAACACCTGTTACATCACTTGCTCATCGCTGCACCACAATTAGACACTACAATTAAAAACTGAACACATCTGCTCAATTCAGTCGCAGCACAGATAAGCAGCATGAGTCAGATTTTACCTTACTTTGCCCATTTTGCCTCACTCCTGACTGACAAGACGATGGCGGAAGATTTGGTTTCAAAGCGAAATGTAAACGTCAATTTAAGCGAGTTAGTCATTGTACTGTTTTTCATTAAGAATAATAATGAACCCACCATTCAAGCAATTGGCGCCCCTGAATTGCCACTAATTTGAAAGCGAAAGTAAAATGCGCACGGCCGTAATGACATTCATAATTGTCTCTCTTAGCATTTTCAGTTCATCTGAATAGAAGCTTAGGAATTAACTGAAAACGCTCTCTGCTCTGCGCCAGTGGACACGATTAACCGGTGGGAAATTTTCCTCACTGACACATCCCTAATTTCAAGTATTACCACATTGCCTGAACAGCTGTTTGACTGCTGCTTAAAATTAACCAATTAACATGCATGGCCTAGGTGACGTCAGCAGACAAATGTTGTTTCAGGGGCAGAGCAATGATAAAAGGCTGCAAAAACAAATCATCTGTGGAATAATATGTACTGATGCTTGTGCACAATACGACTAAATAACGTGTTAAAGTAAATAAGGTTCATTTTGATTTCATGTTGACTTTAAAATTACACTACCAATTTTAGACTCTTCGAAGTGGACTGGAGAAGTAGAAAATAACAAGGTTACAGTACACGGTTTTTCCACCAGTATGCTTTTAGAGTCATTGTAAACATTCAGGTTTGAGATACGAAGATTAAACCATAAATCAACATACAATGATCTCACACAGCGTGCACTGCTACTCAAACTGATTATTTTTTTAGAAACTTAAGTGTTGTGCCTTTCAATTCTTGTTGTTCCTTTTGAAGAATGTCTGTTTTTAGATTTAATTCTTCAAGTAAAGCTTCCTGTTTGGAAATGCAGTATAAAGTACCCTCTTTTGACAGATACCTTGAACCAAAGTCTCCATTTAGGTTCTATTTTGAATTCCACTATGTGGATTTTTTTGGAACCAGCTACATGAGATAGTTGTCGTGGTCCTGCAGTATATTAAAAAGTATAGCAATATCTAGAGAAATAGTTCTGATGTTCAAAATATGGGTGTTGGTAGTGAGTGTTGTCATTTTATGCCTTTTAAGGAAAAAGATCTTATCGTGACCATTTAGAATTTGTAGTCAGATTTTTGACTAGTGTTGATATTAATACTGACATTGAAAAGTGAACTGTTTTGTTATAGTTGTTTTTCAGTGATAAAATGTTTGACTATGTAATCACAATATGAATTTTGTTATATTCAGTTGAAAATGCTGAGTTCCTTGCACAAGGGGAAATAAAGGTCACACTCTCCTTGAGTGAAAACAAATGTACGAGTGACGTTTTTGTTCTTACCACGTCTCACATCACACTAGGGCCCAATCCCAATTCTACCCCTTCCCCTTCCCTTTGTTTCGCGCGTTCACGTGAAGGGGTCGGGGTGTCCCAATTCTCATTTGGTTGGAGGGGAAGGGGTAGGGGGAAGGACCAGGTAGCCCTTCAAACGAAGATTTTTCAGGACCACACTTCAGACGAAGGGGTATGATAAATTTCCAACATAGCCGACCGAGCGAGCAGAGCGACCCATAAATGTAAGTATTTTTTTTAAGATAAACAGTATTTTAGTAATAAATAATCACTTGTTTTATGTTGCCTTATCTTGTGTTCATGTATACGGTTATGTTCTCCGAAAAAAGATTTGTTAAAATCGCTCTGAAAACAGTTTGCTAATGTTTTTTACTTTATGATAGTTCCACAACATATTTTTTTATATTTTATTGAAACCCACGTTGATTTGACAACATAAATTCAAATCCGGTTGCGGCTAACTTGTCTTTTTGCCGCATGCCTGATTAATGTATTGTTTTGTTGTGGTTACGTCCATAAATACGTGTACGTCACATGATATAAACAAAAAGTGCATTCAGTTTGCGTGCTTATACATCAGTATTGTATGTTCTCTATCAACCAGGGACTCCTGAGGAAACACGCAGGCTCATACGTTTTCGTGCAGAATAGCTGTCGCCCAAGCAACAGAGATCACTACAGCTATCGATGGCATCTTAGAAGTGTGTGATAAACATCGGCACATCTATGACGTAGGAGCTAGCGACGACTTATGATGACGTGTAACAGTATAGTAGTGGTGTCCCATTTCTTAGAGGAATATTTTCAGCCCTACCCCTTGACACTGTTTCAAGGGGAAGGGGTAGGCGTAGGGGTATAAAATAGAACTGGGATTGGGCCTAACTCAGTCGTTACCATACACAGAGAAAGATAATGGCCTTTCAGTGGTTAAAAACCTTTTCTGCCTTTAATACTGTCTTTAAGTGATAGTTCATCCAATTAAAATTCTGCGGTTAACTCCAAGTCTTCTGAAGAGACAAAAATTATTTATATGATGAACATATTAAAGGGTTAGTTCACCCAAAAATGAAAATTCTGTCAATTATTACTCACCCTCATGCCATTTCACACCTGTAAGACCTTCGTTAATCTTCGGAACACAAATTAAGATATTTTTGTTGAAATCCAATGGCTCAGTGAGACCTGCATCGCCAACAATGGTACTTCCTCTCTTAAGATCCATTAATGTACTAAAAACATATTTTAAATCAGTTCATGTGAGTACAGTGTTTCAATATTAATATTATAAAGCGACGAGAATAATGTGGTACACCAAAAAAAACAAAATAAGGACTTATATAGTGATGGCCTTTTTCAAAACACTGCTTCATTAAGCTTCGGAGCGTTATACATCTTTTGTGAAGAATCATGATTCGGATCGTGTCAAACTGCCAAACTCCTGAAATCATGTGACTTTGGCACTCTGAACCGCTGAACTCGACACACTGATTCATTATGCCCCGAAGCTTCCTGAAGCAGTGTTTTGAAATCGGCCATCACTATATAAGTCGTTATTTAGTTTTTTTGGCGCTCAAAAAATATTTGTCGCTTTATAATATTAATATTGAACCACTGTACTCACATTAACTGATTTAAATATATTTTTAGTACCTTTATGGATCTTGAGAGAGGAAATGTCATTGCTGGCTATGAAGGCCTCACGAAGCCATTGGATTTCTAGTAAAATATCTTAACTTCTGAAGATTAACGAAAGTCTTGCAGGTGTGCAACGGCATGAGGGTGAGTAATAAATGACAGAATTTTCATTTTTGGGTGAACTTTAATTTAGGCTTTCATTTATATATAAACATTGGTCAGCACTCATTTATAGAGCACATCAAACATGGTAAACATGGGCTGCATTCGAAAACTGAAAAAAAGCTGCCTTCAGAGGCATTCCAAGGTAGGAAGGTATCAAGGCACATACAAATCCAAAGTTAGCTTCACTTTCTGTCTCATGAGATACCTTCATCTGATTGATTTTTGATAGATGTATCCTTCGCTGCCTATGATATCCCACAATCCTGTGCTTTCCATTCTATGACAGTTGAGCTAAAAAACAAAGATGGCATCTGAAAGTTGTGGCTGGTGGTCCGTTTGTGTGTAAATGTATGTTTTTGACCATTGTTTCCATGTCATTTCTAGTGAGATATTGCTATTGTAGTACTTAAATATTTACTTAGTTGTCACCAAAGCTCGCGCCATATTGCTGTAGATGGTTAAACCATTGCGCTGCCTCAGAAGTCTGTCTGAAATCAGTTTCTTGAGGTACCTTCATGCACAAATGCTCCCTGCAGTGTCACTGTCTTATGGGGCAACAAACAATAAGTCAGCTGCCCAAGTTTTCAGATGCAGCCATGGACATTCAAGCATACTTTTGCTTGACACCTCAACAAACTTCACTGGTTCTTGTGGAAGCTCAAACCCGCTTGCGTGACACTAAAAAACAAACCATATTGGTTCTCGCATAACGTTGAAATATCATTTACATCATACGAATGAGCCAAGTCTAAGTCGCTGTTTGGATTTAAATAGGCAAAGTCTATGACTGGATCATTATAGCTATTATTATTATGTTTCTAGCATGTTATATGTTTGGGAACAGTTCTTTTAACTCTAATTGATGAAGTGTGTAGCTTTTAATTTCTTAAACAACCATGTAGAAAGACATCATGGCTATATTCCAGGATAACATTCATCAGGCTCAAATTGTGAAAGAATGGCATGAAGAATCATTTTCACACATGAATTAGAACCTCTGAATCAAGACCTTAAATCCACTTAAAGTCTTTTGGATGAGCTGGAGTTTACAAAGTGCTCGACTCTTACATGGTCAATACAAGATCTTGATCAAAAATTTATTCACCTCTTGATGAAAATAATATCACAACATTTATTTCCATCAAGAGGCGCATTATTGTTTGGTCAAGATCTTGTATTGACAATGCAAGAGTCGAGCACTCCGTAAATACTACTCCAGCACATCCCAAAGACTTTCAATGAATTTAAGGTTTGCTTACTGATCGTTTGCTTACTATCTAATCTACCCAGATCTTATGTGGCATAGTAGGAGATGATCAATAATATTCATAATGCTAATGTAATAATCAATGTTTTGGCTCATCAGTGTACAGTCTGTTATGAATGCATTTACGCTGCAATTACAATTGCATAAAATGATGTGAATTTGAATATCCGCCCTATTTTTCAGAAGGTGTATTCAGTGAATGTGTGAGACTTATTAGCCGCTATAGGGAAATAAGAAGAATATCAAAGTGCAGTAAACTGTTTGCGCTACAAACCAGAGAGCTTATAATAAAGACAATACATTAAAACAATATGGTAATAAATTACAGTTCGCAATATCAAGCAGCATAACAAGCAGTTTTGCACAGCTAAAAATAACTGGAAGTGAATGACATTGGAAACCAGGCATATTAAATATATATATGGCCACGCCCGCTCTTACCGAAAAAATATAGGTGGATAGAAATACAAAGGAAAAATTAAATGTTTTAAATGTGAACAGTTATGCTAGCATCAGTCGGGCGAATATCCAATGCATTTTGCCAGCACAATAATTGGGGGGGGGGGGGGGGGGGGGGTGGGTTGGGTAAATTAGCTGTAAATTAGTAATACAAATTGGAGAAACGTTGCAAAAATCACGTAAACCCGAAAACAGCCATTATGTGTGAAATGTAACTTTATGGACAGCTGTTGAATGAACAGGAGTGTTGCATAAAGCTAGTTAATTTCCCCTGATGATTAATCTGGGCAGAATGGCACTAACACTCAAAAGGTGAGTCGTGATGTTCCAGCTGTAAACTGTTCATCAACAGGCACGACAGCAGCAGCTTCACAATTCAGACAGATAACAGCCTTGTCAGAATGCTCAAAGCCATGACAGCTTTCACAGGCTGTTAGACCTTGCATGCCAATTGTGTACCGGTGAAAATATGAGCGAGTTTTAAAATCTACCAGGACTTTAGTGATGACATCTTGATTTGGATAAAGTTTTCTAAACGAATAAGAAAATCAAATTATTTTACTGACTGACACTCTTTATTTACCAAACTGAGTATACCAATTAGGCAAGTTGACAGGTTAAAAATAAACCAAGCACTCTTTCTCAACGACGGGACCCTTCAGAAGGATATGCCGAGCTGCTGGAGCTGGCTGACTTATTTTCTTATCATTTGGTTCTTTTGTGTTTTATTAGCTCCAACACAACAATAAAAGATGTTCCATTCATTGTGTGCAAAGAAGAATTCAAAGAAAAAAAGGTTGGAGTATAAATTAAAAGGAGAAATGTATGACATTTAACAATATATATATATATATACAATATTATTTTAATAGCCTAATTAACCGTTTTCTACAAATATTTATGCTGTTTTATCAGCAGCTTTGACAGTAAGGTTTTTTGCTCACTAAGGCTGCAAAAATTCTGTAAAACAGCAAAAATGTTAAATAGTATTACAACTTAAAATAACTTCTATTTAAATAGGTTTCAAATGTAATTTATTCCTGCGATTACTTTAGTCTTCAGTGTCACATGATCCTTCAGAAATCATTTTAATATGCTGACTGGGTGGTCAAGAAACATCTCATCATCAATGTGGAAAAAAGCAGTGCTACTGGATATCTTGTGGCAACCATTATTCATTTTTCTTTTATGAATAGAAAGTTCAAAATAAAAATAATCCAATTTACATGCGTAATTTGCAGAAATGTTTTATTTTTTTTATTTTTTTTACATTCTCTGGAAAGTAAAGAAGTTGAGTTCTGAAAGTTCAGTGTACTATGAAAACTAGTTTTTGCACTAGGTTTTCAAAGATAAAGGAAAATTTGATTTCTCAAGATATGCCTCCTTCAATAAACAGCTCTGCTGCAATCCACTCCTCACGCTATATTGCATTTTACTGTATATGACTTGATGGATTACAGAAGGTCCACACAGAGTGAAATAGGGTTATATAACGTTCTTTATTGAGTTCCCTTTTATCAAGGGCAATGTGACCATATTCATATAAAACCCGAAGTACATTCTAAAGACACTCATTACATAGAATATACTACTATACTGACTGCATTCTGAAGCTGAAGAATCGGACAGTCAACATCACAGGCAAAAGCAATGTGTTGAGGGAGAGAGTGTAAGATGCCCTGTGAATAATTAAGCTTCTCAATATACCGACGGCCTATGGAACCTGTGCGCAAGAAGCATGCAGATGCATTCATTAAAGGACAAAAGTTAAACATCTTTTTTTTTTTTAAAAAAGAAAGAAAGAAAAAAATGTGCAATATGGTCAATGGCACAGAATGGAGAAGCTTGCCGTCTTCTAAAAGATAAAAGGGCCATTTAGGAATGCCCATCCTCTGTTATAACAGTTGCAGGTAGGAGATGGAAATTTGTCGTGGTCCCTTTAAGAAGATAAGCACTTTGAGAATGGGAGAACAGTATGAGAGCACGCCACTGAAAGAACAGACATGCGGCTAGTGCTTTACGGGGTCTTGGTTTAATAACAATCAGTGTACGACGGGGCACAGGAACACAGTATTCAAATGATAGTTGCAAGTTGCAGTAGTGATTCGCCCCCTTGGCGCATGCACGGGTCAACTCGAGCTTAAAATCAGCACTAAGAGCAAACATGGTTCAGCCCATCAGATCAGATAACTGATGTTCAATTTAGACAGCTGATGCCTCAATACATCTATTTTTTTTTTCTCTAAACCTATGATGCTTAATTACATTGTTAAGTGGATAGTAAAACACCATCTAAGTGTGTGACCCCAGGCTGATGTTAGAAAGTGAAGGGTTAGCAAGAGGGGCTCAGTGGGCCTATTGCAGGGTAGGAACGAAGAGCAAGATGGTATGTGGTGAACAGCTGAAGAAAAAAAAAAAAAAAAAAAAAAAAAAACACTGAGAGAAGCCAAGTTTCCCTAAAACACTTCTCACTGAGAGGGAACAGAACACATCGTTTCTCCATAAACAGTCCAGTGGACGATCTCGGATGTCAATAAATACAATGGAGGTCAGCTTGAGATGGGTCTTGCGTTCAGCAGGAAGGTACTTTAGGCCAAGGAAAGAACTGTAGGAAGAGAGTAAAAAGTATTAAGGCCCTGATTTTCTTGAAGCGAAATCGAAGAAAGAACTGGTTTGATGTCAACAGGAAGTGTATTTGGAGTTTGAAACGGCACACCAAAGCGAAATTTCCAAAAACGTTTGCATAAAGCCCAAAGTGTTCTTCACTGTTTACATCTACGCGAGGGTCAGCGGACAGTACGCGAGACGTGAATTTCATCATCAGAAGAGCACACGCGTACTGTACAAGCACCGCCGGATTTCATCTTTTTGCAGTAATTAGTTTATGACAACCGTGCCCTTGGGCTGTCAATTCACAAGTTACTCAAAGAAAAACTGCATAAATGGAACAGACCAGAACGCATGCAAGCTACAGCACCAATGGAGGCCTATGTAGATGACAGATTGTGCAAAAAGGTTAGAAAGTACCCTCATTTGTACAACTCTAGCATGAAAGAACGCCTGTGTACGTGTATGAATCAAATGAAGTATACTTTGCAAGGCTGTACATTCGACTGCGCACGTACACTAGCGTACGAAGTATACCCTGGGCTTAAGTCCGACATCAGTGTATCTGAGCGTTTGGACACGTAAACAATGAAGAGCTGCTTTATGTAATTCTGATTGAAAGTCATTACGTTTTTTTTTTCATGTTTAATACAGTAAAGGTGCTTGCTTTAAAGCAATCTATTGTATGAAGTGCTATATAAATAAACATGAATTGACTGGAGTGCCGAATTGCTGAGCTTGTGAAAAGATATCCACATCACTATGATCAGATGCTTTCTTAACTAGTGTTTTCTTACTGCTAACATCTGTTGTGCGTTTATTTTGTTACGGAGAGGAAAGCACGCAGCACATATTAACATATACATCTAAACGTCAATCTCAGCGAGGGCAGCATCAGGATGTTTGCAAACACTGAAGAATGTATTTGTGAAGAATGATAGTAGCTTTTTGGATTGCAATTTTGGTTGCACAACACTCAAGAGCAGCAGTTACAGAACTCACCACTGATGGCCTCTTGGGCGAAATATTTGACATCCATATCTTGATCTGATGCCAGTTTCTCCAGCACTGGTTTTACCTCTGTCTGCAGACAGCTGTAATCAAAACATCAGGGGGACATGATGCTGAAGTGAGTCACATTAAGGGAAATTATTTTTTTTTTTTTTCTGACCAAATGTGGATGATCACATACCTGCTATCCAGCACAGGTCCAATCTTCTGAAGAGACTTTGCCACATTGAAGCGTACATTGGCTACCTGGTCATTTGACATCTTCAAAACTACAGGGAGCATGTGTTTGGTGGTAATCTCCTGACCACACACCTCAGACAGAGCCTAAAACAGAGTTTCACACATCAGTGCTGCTACAGGGATTATGAGCTCTGTTCCCAATCCCTGCTGCCTATCTAGACAGTATTTAAGGGCATCATACACTAATTTCTGAAGTCAAGGATGGATCCAAAAGGTAAATTATAGATGTATTTTATTCAATTAAAAAAAAAAAAAAAAAGTTCCATGTTTTGTTTGAAGATCACCATAGCTGCATGTGAACAGTGCTCTAAAATCTGTTACTTATATAAGGTTGAAATTCAGGCCACATCCACACGAAGCCAGAGCTTTCCCTATCCAACCTATTTTTTTTCCTTGCCTCAAAAAATATCTGAGTACACACGAAACCACTGAAACTGACTCAAAGCGATGTAGTATACATGCCAGACCAGTATGCTGTGCTGTAATTCTGCCTCAGAGATACACTAAAAACAGTGTCCAAGACTTGGAGCATGCACATAAACGCTGTATACAAACTTAAGTAAAGCTAATAGGCTCAGTAGATTCTGCGGCACGAACACAAGCATGTAGTCTGCTATTGTTGTTGCCGTTACGCGATGTAGCGGTGTCTGACTAGGGTCAAGACATGGGGTCATGACATCATCGTTTCACAAAATATACGGTTTGGCTGTACACACAAGAATGCAAGGGTGTCATTTTTAGATTCAGGCTCACAAAACGCTGGATCTGTCTGGACGAAACACCAATACGATACAAAATTCTTATGTATACATTTAAACGTGTCTCCGTGTGGATGGGCTCTCAGTTAGTACGCTGCCTTTGAAGGCAGTTGCCTATGCAGATTAGAGATGCACCGATCCGCCTTTTTCGTTTCCGATACCTGGGATTCAGTATCGGCCAATACCGATCCGATATTCAAGTAATAAGAAAAGTGCTAAATTACCTAATAAACTATATGCCTCACAGGCTGTGACGGTCGGCATGACAACCGCGCCACTGTGGTCATGGAGTGTCACCGCCGGTAGTGTGGCGTGTATATAATATATAATCTCAAAGGTCGGGTTAACCGAGAATTTTCCGTCATTGATGGACATTTTAGCAGTGACGGAAAAAAATCTGCCATCTGTCCGTCATTTTGACAGATTACTGAGGCTGATGCTGCTTGTAACTGTAATTCTCACCCCTGTCCAGTAGGTGGTGAGAGCGCTCCAGTGTGGCAGCAGAGCGCGAGTTCTCCAGAACAAAATCAAAACGATGCGTTTGATTACATGCACCCAGTTTGTCCATTTTATTATATACTATAATACTTATGCTTACATAATTAAGTTTATAATCCATTTCATTTTGTTTTAAATAGTCAACAGCAAGAAAAATTAAACAAATTAAGTTTATGGTCAACAAATGGCTTTTCTGAGGTATATACGTGACATTGTTTACAACACTGATTGAACTGACGTAATACAGATTTCGGTAAGCTACTGCAACTTTCAACATTTTTTGATTTTCATTCATGTTTATTTTCTTCTGTAAAGTAGTAAAGAGGAAGAAATGATCGCGTTCACTCAAAATCCTCAAAAAGTGACTCATGGAGTCACAGCGCGCAGCAGAAGCGCTTCGCATTGAAAAGTTTAAAGCACAAAGTGAAGATATATTGATGCGTATTGTATTACCGGTATCATTATCTACAGATGAAGTATAATAATAGAAACACTGATTCATCTTGAAGTGAGTTTCATTGTGTTGACTGTCGTAACCGAACACGACACGCAGTCTGAATGCTGAATGGAGAATGATTGACAGCCGCAGCAGAGGGAGGCATTTACGTGAACTTTAAATATTCATCTGTACCTCAAATTAAACTATGGAATGGCTTCAGAACACTTGGAATATAGTGCACAGAAGCACCTTTATGGTGCTTTTTAATGTTTTTGTGCCTTTTGTGGAGCTTAACAATAACACACAATGGTACATGGAAAGTATCGGATTTGGATCGGTCCCGTCCTGCCGATACCCGATCCGATAAAAAAGGCAGTATCGGAGCCGATAACGATCTGAATATCAGATCGGTGCATCCCTAATGCAGATAAGAGAGTTCACTATGTTTCAGAACTTACTGGAGATGCTGTTCAGAGCTCCAAAACAGCATTGCAGCACTGATGATATAATTATACGATAACCATAAAATATTAATATTATGTTAACATCGTAACTAAATAAGCACGAGTATGTGTAGTATGTGGCGGTATTGCAGTCATAAACAGCAAAGACCACAGTGTGTACTGTTTTGGGACTCAAAACTCCCTCTCCACCTCCCTACACTTATGTTGAGTGTGATTCATTGGCCAAAAAAAAAAAAAAAAGATGAATCTGCTTTTTTGGTTTTTTTTGTTTTTTTTAAAACTACAGATTTCCCAATACTACCGTTATAGTAATTTTTTTTGGCCACGATAATAGTGTATTTAAAAGAGTGACAACCCTAACTAATGCCAAACGAAAGTTTCAGATATCAACCAAATATAATTTCATGGATGTTGCACCATTCTACAAAGAGAATTATTATAACAAGACAGATCGTAATCTATTTTAATACAAAACAATTTAATGTCAAAACATACGTCAAACTGCGCTTTTCCACCCAAGTGCATCAACACCATGCCTCTATGACTCAGCAGCTGGTTGTTAAAGCTGATAAGCTCTGACTCACATTAATGCAGAAGAGGGTAGTCATCCTGTGCAGGTAGTTGGGGTCATTGGCCATTCCCAGCACTTTGGGCACAATGGTGTTCTGTGCCCACTCGGCTCCAAACTTCTCCACCAGCTTCATCAGGTTACAGGTGGCTGCCTCTCTGATGGCATAAACTAAAGATTACAGAGACTAAAGAGTTAGTCTACTGACAGACTCCAACACATAACTGCGGTTTAAATTTTTCTGCTACAAGCAAAAGGAATTGCAAAAATAACTAGATTTTCTAAGTCTCAGTCCTACATTGTGTAGGACACATTATGTGCCAGAGTTGAACACTTTCTATAACTTCAAATAAAAATGTAACCTACCATGATCGACAAGCCAAGCCATGCACAGAGAATTGAGTTTCTCATCAAAGAACTCTACACCCTAGAAGCACAAGAAAGAGAAAAAAAAAGATGCCTCATATCAGTTAGCTCAACTTACAGGACCCCAAAGCGACTTGGCGGCAATAAGCTAACAAGATGATTAGTTAAAATGCTTTGAGAACAATAGAACAGTCTGATCCCTATTTCAGGATAAAGCATTCTAGGACATTGACAGCTGGGACTCACCAGCTGTCCAGCCAGAAGGGGCATATATTCGATGATTGCCAGCCGCACTCGCCATTTTGCATCCTCAGCTAGCTCAACAATAGCCGGAAGTAGAGACTGTGAAAGTTGGCGGATTCCAATCACCTCGTTCACGCAGTCCAAGTTGGAGATGATGTTGAGGCGAACCTCTGGACACTACAGAAAGGACACAACAAAATTTGTAACATTCCAGAAAACATGCTAAAAAACAAAACAAAAAAAAAACACCACCATTGGCAACTAATTGAAATAAAATTAGTTGACATTAATTACTAAAACTAAGTACAAAATATATTAAAGCTAAATTGAAATATTTCAAAGTTTTTCCTTCTTTTGTGCTAATTCGGGAAAGTAAAATGCGCATGGCCGCACTGGCATTCATAATTGTTCTTATCCACTGGCGCGGAGAAGAGTGAGCGTTTTCAGTTCATTCCTATAAAATAAAATTTCGCAGTCTGCTAGTGACTCTCGTCACGTGATAAATAAAATTTGAATCCTGCTGCTGATCTGTGCTGCGACTCATTTGGCTCATGCAGAATTGAGCAGATGGGTTCAGTTTTTCACTGTAATGTCTTCTCTAACTGAACTAAATTAACTTTTATTACTGTAAAAAAAATCTAAACGGCAGTGGGGGGTGGGCAAGTGATGTAACCGGTGTTGCGGCTGAACACCAGTAACACCAACTATCGCAGCAAGCCTACTCTGCATGCAGTCAGCAAAGATGTTAACCATTTCAGTGTCAATTTTTGATCACAATCACAGGTTGACAACTATGTGGTAGGATTGATTTTTTTTTTTTTTTTTTTTTTTTTTCACAGCACTAAACAGGACTAACACCGAAGAGGAAACTGCTTCCTGTTTTTAAAACATGGATCAATGCAAGCTGCTGTCCAGGAGGTGGCTTTGTTCTATTTATTTCATGCAGTCTGTGTGACTGACAGATGTTCAAAGACTACTCCCAAGCAACTTAGAGAAAAGCGATTGCAATACAGACAGCAGCAAGCAACAAAAAGACCCAGTAAAATAAAGAGATGAGACGTGAGATAGTGTGCTGCACTCATCCATTCATCTCTCACTTCAATGCTTTCTGCTTTCAACTAAAAGGCTAGCATTAGCAATGCCTCACCTCGACAGGATCAAAGTGAGCAGTTGCACAGAAGTATCATCTGTGACTGGAACATGACGCAAATTACCTCAGCCAGACCTCTCACACACACACACACACACACACACAGCAGGCTTACCTCATCTTTGAGCTGGGCCAGGAAAAGGGGAAGCAGGTGCTCAATGGTGTTGTCTTTGCCTAAGATGGTGGAGAGGCCCATAATGACTGACGCCAGCGCAGACTTCACATGCTGATTAGTGTCTGAAACAAGTTCCTGTTGACAGAGGAGCAAACAATCAATGGAAATAAATGGATCACAAAACAGTTCGGATCATATTATGGTTTGAGTCACAGATCATATTTTTTAGATTAGCAAATAAATAAAATAAACAAATAAAAATTGAGGGTTCTAGACAAATGTAACTTTGCTTAACATTTAACTTATAATCAATTTAAGTACTATGATACCACAGCAAAAACTCCTAACTAATAAAGTTCAAACCTCCTTAAAAGACAAGTGAACAGACAGTAAAAATAAGAATACAAATTAAAAGATAAATACTATAGAACACTTACAAATAAAGTTAGGCCAAACAGTAGTATTCATGTACAGAAATGTAATATAAATACAATTGTAATTACACTGCATGCATAGTGTTCACTGTATAAATTAAATATAGATGAACCATTGTTAAAGTTGTTTTGTTGTTTGACAATTAATGACAGTTATTTTTAAGCTGCTGTCACTAAATGCATGGAATCAATGTACAAATGCACAACCGAATGCATGGAACATGCATATACAAGAACCTATGCCTATACAAGAATCCTTGTCGAGACGGGGATTTTGAGATCATTTTGTGTGTGTGTGTGTGTGTGTGTGTGTCCATTCAAGCTCAAGGAGTCGCGAAACAGAGCTCAATTGTGTGTTCGCGCGCCATCTGAAAGACACCTCTGTGAGCATGCATGCTTTGAGTGTGTGCGCACAGAAAACAATGTGGGATTGAGAAATTAGCCTCTTATTGCATTTGAATTGTTTAAAATGCTTGAGTGTTTTAAATTGTCAAGACTTGAAAACACATACAAATAATAAACTTTCACTATTAAAATGGCTAAATGCAGTTAATCCCTGAATCACATGTGTTCCCCTAGTAATACCTGAAGGCTACAAAGTGTGAAATCTCACTGCACCACATTTCCCTCAAAATCAACTATTACATACATAAGTTACATGATTAAAAGTGACAGTAAAGACATTTATAATCTTACAAGAAAGATATATTTAAAAAAACAAAATGCTGTTCTTTTGCATTTTCTATTCAAAGTATCCTGAAAAATTTGTTTCATGGTTTTCACAAAAAATTAAGCAGCACAACTGTTTACAACACTTATAATGATAAGAAATGTTTCTTGAGCACCAAATCAGCATATTACAATGATTTCTGGAGGATCGTGTGACACTGAAGACTGGAGTAATGATGCTGGAAATTTTAATAAGGAATAAATTATATTTTAATATATTAAGAAAGAAAGCAATTATTGTAATTTGTCAATTGTAATGTTTCAATATTACGGTTTTCACTCAGGAGACTTTTACATTGCAGAGGGAAGAACATGTGTAATGCAATGTAATAAAAAAATTTAATAAAATAATGACTGCACTTGGAACATGTTGAATGTTTCTATTGCAATGAAAGATATGAAAGCTCTCTCTATGAGAAAGATTCTAATGTACATCAGCTACACTAAAGGTTTGGAATAAAATCTGCTGTGCTATCATGAATCTGGGGAATTTTTGGATCTATGCTGTGGGCCAATGCAGGTATTTTGGTGGGCATATACAAAACAAATGACACATTCTCAAAAATACATATATTAGCTACTAGAACACCTGTCCAACAGCGGTTTGAATCTACACAAAGACATTTTCACCAGAACAAGATTCTTCTTACAACCCAGGAGAAAACACTGATACACATTAAGTGAGCCAGTGCAGAAAAGTGTTCTAGTGTTGCTACAGCCAGTAGGTCAGAGTACAGACACAATGACACACTGTTAATCTGATCTTGTTTAAGTCTTAGACACTTGGAGAACAGATGCTGACTCAAGAGTTATCTGCCAGTAACTGATCCAGGATTGGAACTACACACCAATTAAATGTGATGAGCACTGGAACAACAAGGAACAAGCGATCAGCCTGAAAAGTGACAGATTGTAGAGGGTTGGTCGACAACATCTCTGCAATGTGAGTAAATCACCAGCATGTGAACATTTCACACAAGGTGACTGAAACAGGTCTTTAATTAGCCAATGGCTAGTAAAATGTACGATTTCACTTGCCTCTGATTGAGTTAGAGGCAAAAAATAAATTTAGAGCAGATATTTCATTGCCTTCTGAGCTTTACGCACTGTTGTTTGGCTCATAGCGCCCTCTGTAGCCTTAACTTACATACGCACTAAACATAAGAGTAAAAGAGGCTTAAGTTCAAGCCACGTAAAGAGAATTGATGCGCTAGATCTAAATGCAGGGCTCGACAATAAGGATTGCCCAATGGCCAAGAGTTGATGGAATGGTCACTGTCCCGATCAGGCCAGTGCTGCATCGTCATGAAAGTTTATCATTTGCACGTGTTTTTTAGCCTTGCCAATTTAAACATTCGAGCGCAAGAAGACACGAAAGAGAATTGAATTCGGTACATTTGAAGTGCACGCCCAGAAAGTGGCTTCTGACAGCATGTGAATACAGAATTAAGTTATCTTTCACGTCGTCTTGCGCTTGAACGGACAAATTCACACATAATTACGTCGACATTCCCGTCTTGGTGAGTATCCAAGTAAACATTCATTTATGTATTAAGTGAACGTAAACAGTTGAGAAAGACAAAAGTATCAGTATGGATCCATGCATTATGTCTTAAAGTGACAGCAGTCTAATAATCCTGCTGCTATCTGTGTAATCAAACAACAAAAGACTCATTGTAAAAAAAAAAAATTAAAAAACCTCACTCACTGCTCTAGACTGAACAACTTTTGAAACTTTTTAGGACTCATCTATATTTAATCTATACAGTGAAGAACATGCAGTGTTATTTTACATTTGATTACTTTTAGTTTCTGTACCTAATCTGTATCTAACTACTTGTTTCTATAGCCGTGTTTCCACTGAAATTACCTGGAACAATTTGTCCCAGGAACTTTTTCACCCCAAACCTGTTGCATTTCCTACGTGGTCTGGGGTACAAGTGAAGATCAGGCAAATTAATCTGGTGACGTAGGACTGACACACTTTATAGTTCTCGCTGGATTTCGTCCTCCGCATATGAAAAAATGGTGACTGAAATAAAATGCTGCGTGAACTCAACCAAGTCTGGTGAGTAAAATAAAAAAAATAGCCAAAGGCGACTCCAGCTTTAGTGTGTCCGTAATGAGCTGACTGAGCATTTTACCTTAACACAGGGGAGAATGTGTGTCATGATGATAGTCTCTCTGCTGTCCTCTGGCAAATTTTCACAAAACTCTGAGGATAAGATAAACAAACAATTAGGTTTTTCACAAAAAACTAATTTCAGTAGCAAATCCCAGTAAAATTTCAAAATTGTCAGAAAGTCACCTTTTTTCTAAAACATGCTGTGATTCATATAATGCAATTAACATTAAGCAAAACAAAATATGAGCAAACTGCACAAATTTGGATTTCCTGAATAATGAGAGAGGCCATGAGGCCAAGGTTTTTTTTTTTAAGTTATTTCCCACACACCACTTTCCCATTAAATTTGTTAAATACGCTTGGCAGTATAATCAACTTTTATAATGAATGCCACTATAATTTAAGCTTATTTCATACTTCCATTTTTCATCACTGTTCTGTTCTGAATATTAAAGGATTTGATGGGGGTGAGGTGAACTAAAATTCGTTTATAGTGTTTATAATGTTTATAAATATTTTGTTTTATTTACTGGTATTTTACATTTCTGAATGTACTTATAAAATGTGGCGTGCACCACTGTCTGACATATAGACCAAAGCTTATTACTTACTATTACTTATTTAAATCTATTACCCACATTAATAGCAGAGGTACTCAACTTCATGGTGACATTACATGGCTGCTCTGATGCCATCTCTCACCTTTGACTTTGTTTGCAGCAGCGGCACGAACCTCAGCCTCACAATCTTTCAGAAGGTTCTGGAAGGCTGGCACTAGGTCATTCTTTGTGATTTCTGGACCCACAGCCTTCTGCAGCTGTAAATTCACAGAGACAAGCATGTCATTTCATATTTCCATTTCACAGTAGCACCTCAGCATTTTCTGCAGACTGAAGGACAAAGGCACTTCCGATGCACGCTAGGATACAATGAAGTCTATTCTAGCTCTGAGTGTGAGATGAGGTACATAACTCATTTCTAAAGCAGGTCAAAAATGCCTGTGTTCATCGCTTTTTACACCCAGGCTTTTTCTAGGGATTTATATGACAGCATTCAACATTTCTTTTCCTGTAAAATCATTTCCTGTCAAACATTGAGTAGCTCAGGATAATACAAAGTCATCCAATGACATAATAAAATAACATGGAACTGCATTTAGGTCAAGTTGCACAACAATACACAACAATGTGTATCAGAGCAGGATTATAGAGACCAGTGAACTGTTATGAGGTGTCATCCTGAAACTGTGGAACCAGCTGTTGAACCTTAGCAGATACATACTAGGGAAGAGGCTTCCAGGAAGCTTATATAACATTAGCGATATAAAACAAAGTTACAAAGGAACACAAATACAGATCATATAACCGTGATTGCTGAATCACTATTCAACAGTAGAGTTCTGCAACTCCTGAACCAAAATTCATTTATGAACCTTACAAGATTTAGTGATTTGAATCAGTTTGACGAGTACTTAATTGGATCAACTGTCAGAGTGGTTACTCAGTTTCTATCAGACTCACTTAAGCCAAGCTCACAATAAAAGATTGAAGCTTGTCGCTTTTGATATATCAGTCAGCATCAAGAATTTGCTGATTGCAGTGTGCCCGGTATACTAGAAAGGCACGCACAGATTAGTCACTTCAACAGATTACAGATTTGTTTGAAACTGCTCCCACTGAGTAAGAGACCAGCACTGAACAGTCAAATTAAAACTGCATTCTGTAGCATTAAATTGATTACACCTGACAGTGAAGACAGTTACAAAAGATTGCTATTTTAAATAAATGCAGCTCTTTTGAATTTTCCATTCAAAGAATCTTGAAGAAAAAAAAAGATCAGTTTCCACAAAAATATTGAGCAGTATTTAATTCTTGAGCACCAAATCAGCATATTAGAAGGATCATGTGTCACTGAAGACTGTAGTAATGATGCTGAATTCAGCTTTGCATCACAAGAATAAATTACGTTTTAAAATATATTAAAATAGAAAACATATTAAATTGCAATAACAGTTCACAATAATAGCCTTGGTGAGTGTAAGAAACTTCTTTCAAAAACATCTTACTGAGCCCAAACACTTGAGGAGAATTATGGACCATTTGGGAAGGGAGCTTACCCACTGCATGCAAACAGCATTTTGTGGTAAATACTTGGATTTTCCAATAAAATTTAATTGCACATAATTAACAACATGGTTAACACACATAATTATGCTTACATCAGAGAATTTGTCTGCAACCATGTAGCGAACCCTCCAGGATTTGTCCTCTGCTGCCTGCCGCAGGGTGGGCATTACCAAAGCTTCCAGATCCTCTTGAGGCAGCAGAGTGGCAATGCTGACGCCAGCTTCCACAGCCAGGAGACGAACAGAGTCCTACAGTGATGTAAATGTTTGCATTCAGATGTCAGGAGAAAACACTTTGATATTTACCATACGATTCTGCTTCAGCACTGAGTTACATAAACGCAATGAAAACCTTTCAAGACTGCTCTGGTCTTGTCATGCAACGTGTGTTCAGAGCCTTTAGCTGTGGTTTGAGTAATGACGGAATAAGAGTGTGTACATTTCAGTGAGTATTACTGAAACCAGACCTGTTCATCAGATGCCAATGCAGTGAAGAGGGAAATGATGTCACTCTTAACATACTCCAGCTCCAAAACTTTGGCAAATTCACCCAGCTTGGAGGCGGCTGCACGGCGCACCATGGGAGTATCATCAGAACACAGGGTGCGGAAGTGCCTGAGGAGAGACGGTACATGCGTTAACATGTTTCCAATTAAACAGAAAATGAAGATGATGAGGTAGTAATTTTCCTTTCCACTTGGATTATTTTAACATTAACACTACTATAACTATAATTGCACCGAGTCTAAATGGCTATTCATGCCAAGAGTGAATCATCACCACAATAAACCATACATTCCTATGGCCACAGTCAGAACAGGGACAAATATATGCCTGTTGACCGTAGGGCTGGGCGATATATCGAATGCTTTTGTCACGCGCATTTCGTCAGTAAAGCCGGTTCCCTGATTACAGCTAAATCGCCATCACCTGCTTTCAAATGAAGCGGCATTTAATAGACAGAGCCGTAGTTTACTGATAAGCCACGCAATATCGCGTTCAATATCGACGCCGATTCATATCGATATTGAACGCGATATTGCGTGGCTTATCAGTGAACTACGGCTCTGTCTATTAAATGCTGCTCCATTTGAAAGCAGGTGATGGCAATTTAGCGGCAATCAGGGAACCGGCTTTACTGACGAAATGTGCGTGACAAAAGCATTCCATATATCGCCCAGCCCTAGTTGACAGAATGTGTTATACATTCAAATAGAAACGGCAAGTAGGTAACGACTTTTGTTGCAGTTTGACTGTATGCTTCCCCATAAACAGCGTTTTTCATTCCTATTGAAGTTGAAAACGCTCGCTCTTCTCCTATTGCTCCGCGCCAGTTTTTTGAGGGGTTCTAGCAGACCAATCACAGCGCTAGTTACAAAACACAGGGGATGGCTTGAGGGAGAGTATATCATGGGATAATTTTTCATTTTTGGGTGAACTATCCCCTTTAATCTATCAAATAGATTTGGAAGAATTGGAATATAGTGCACGAAAACTTTCATGGTCTTTTATAATGTGTTTTGCCTTAAAGAAGCTTAAAGGCTAATTTATACTTCTGCGTCGAGTGTACGCCATAGCTATGCCGTAGGTTGTTTGTACCCCGCATAGCCTACGACGTAGCCTGACATACACCTCTTCAAAAATGTAACAACGCGCCAATTCTACGCAGACCACTAGCGCTGTGATTGGTCTGCTAGAACCCCTCAAAAAACTGGCGTGGAGCAATAGGAGAAGAGTGAGCGTTTTCAACTTCAATAGGAATGAAAAACGCTGTTTATGGGGAAGCATACAGTCAAACTGCAACAAAAGTCGTTACCTACTTGCCGTTTCTATTTGTAAGCTTCTGACAACACGACAAGCTGCTGCTTCTTCGGCTTTTGCCTCGATACTCAACATTACTGTGGACACTGCCTACTAGTGGTCTGCATGCATGTCGACACAGACAACGACGCAGAAGTATAAATGAAAACGGACACATAGCCTACGGTGCAGAGGCTCCGGCATAGGTTCGATGCAGAAGTATAAATCAGCCTTAACAGTAACAACCATAAGTACACACAGTATCAGATTTGGATCTATCCAGTCTGATCAGCAAAAACTGCAGCACTGGAGGAGATACCGATACTGAACATTGGATCGGTGCATCCCTAGTCTGGTTCATATCTTACTCAAATCAAAAGAAACGTTTTTCACTTTGTTTTAGGATAATTTTCATTGTCAGATTATTTTCATGACAATTAAGCACATTTTCACTCTAAATACTATCTGGTGGCAGAAAATCACAGTTCTGCAGTAGCAGTCAAAGGAAGCCACACAATAAAAGATTAAAAAAATAAATTAATCTTAAGTTTATATCTCACAATTCTGACTTTTTCCCTGCCAATCCAAGTTTAGTTTATTACAAATTGTGAGATACTCATTATTCTGTCTTTTTTCTTCAGTTTCTATCCCACAATTCTGATTTTTTTTTCTCCTCAGAATTAAGATGTAAACTCAAAATTGCGAGATATAAAGTCCGAACTGGGAGATGATGCATGAAAAAAGTCATCCAAAGGCATAACAAAACATTTTTCTCTTATTCTGTGGATTTTGCCCAATTTCCTCCACTTGTTATGTCTTATCTCTTGCACTGCTATTTTTAATTTATGCTGATTTAAATAAAATAATTGCATTACATTCATCTTTTTACTATAATACAGCAAAAAAAAAAAAAAAAAAAAAAAACTATTTATGTATTCAGCAAAAGCTGATTAAACTTTACAAGGGCACATGAATGCAAATAAAATAATTATGCACATGGAAAAAAATCACTGATAAATACTGTAATATTCCTATCAAAAATTATTTAGATTTTTTATGGTGTTTTTAAAGTAATGCTGAGAAAACTCCACAAGATTTTTAAAGTCGTTGAGTTGCTGTTCTTCTCTCACTAAACAACCATCTAGCGGTTGTTGTGTGCACATTAAACAACAGATCAGCGACATCTATGTCCGGTCTACAAACTACACTACACAACCAAACACAAGAGAAAAGTGATATAGGAAATAGGGCTGGGCGATATGGGCAAAAAGTCATATCTTTATATTTTCCTATTTGCATTTAAAAAATGCAAAATGCCTACAAACAATGTTCATATTGAAGGCTATTAAAACAAATATAGTGAATGCAATCATGTAGTCTGTTATATATGTGCAAAAAGGCGAAATTACATTACATTCTAACAAAACATTACAATCTACAAGTAAAAATTATGCTTTTTAAAGCAGATGCTTTTTAAATTCACTAAATTAAAATGAAAATAAAAACAAAAGCACAGACTAATTAGCTATATTAACCTATATTTTGATTACACTATTGCAATAGTGACTTTACAGTTACTGCTATAATAAAAATACACTTACTTGTAGGTTTAAAATTCTGCATTTGACACATATGTTTTCAACAACAAACATTTTAGCACAGTGTATTTTAGTCAGAGTTATGGCGATCCTACATGTGCTCCGTCTGTTTGGCCCACATGGGCGCGGCGGCGCTCCTTCATGGAAGTCTATGATGAAGTTTAGAGGAGATTCGCTAGCAGAAGTATTGCCTCATTCTGTATCGTATATAATAAAAATATTTTGATATCATACAAACTCGATATACCGCCCAGCCCTACCAAGAAATAACATAAGATCATGAGTGAAACTGGAGAATTTCTTTGTGTAGCCTGCAAGTAGCTTGTGTTACAAGAGATTTGCAGCAAAAGAGAAAAAAAAACAAGAATATGAAGAAGAGAATGGTTGCTGATGTTCTGTTGCAGGTCTATGACTCCTCTTGAACTTTCCCTCACCCTGTATCTTGCTCTCTCACTGGCTGCAACTCATTGCCAGTATCATTTCCTGTCAAAACACATTTCACACTACATGTCTCACATGAGTAGCAGACAGGTCCAGGTCCGGGCATCAGCACTTCTCTCAGATTGTGTCTTTGATAACATACACAACGCGACCATCATGTCAACAAACACTATACTGTATACGATTTTGGGCATTTGTCAGCAATTTCTACAAAACTGCCATCAAATGGGTTGTTTTTCATCAAGTTTTTTTTTTTTTTTCCTTTCAATATGCTCTTGGTGTAAGCAGTCCTGAATTTAATACATCAATATTTCCAAACTGAAAAAAGTAAAACACTCTTCACAATTATGCTGAACTTACTGGCGAATCTCAGCTTTAACTGTACTGGAAACTCGTGGGTAGCAGACACTGAAGAGACCACAGGCAGAAGTACGTGACGTAAACCAGTCACCGCTGGCCAAACGCTTCACCAGAGGCTCAAAGTGCACTTCCAGGTCCACTGGAGAGTGCTCATGGGAGATCTTCCGCAGAGACTCCACTGCCTTGTCTCGCACCACTGTCTCTTCAACTGTAGCCAGACTCTCCAAAGGGGGCTGAAAAACCCAAGACACAAGTAAGAAAAGTCACAAGAAAACAAATTCAAATTCAGTCTTTCTTAGTTCAATTATTTTATTGAGTCAATTTCTGAAACCAAAAAGCTTACAAGGAGACAGTGCACATATTCAGGACCTCCAACCAGCATGGTGAAGTTCCCCAGTTGCTCAGCAAGAGCAAGCAGAACTTCATCTTCATCATAGATGGTATCTGATCAATCACAAAATATGAGAAATTGAACAAGAAGCATTCATGAGTGAAATGGTTTACTACATCTAAAATAAATGTGTTATTGTGATTTTGGCGATGAAATAAACCAGCAGTCTTCAAAAAACCTTACCTGTGAGGAAAGGTAGAAGTTCAGTGCGTGTCCTTTCCACCCCCAGAGCTAAGGCGATGGTGGACAGTTTCTTAATACTGTTCAATCGTAACTATAAGTAGAAAAGACGAGAAATCGTCTAAATATATTTGATGGTGAAACAGCTGACTTGCTGAGGGACCAAACAAACTATTGGTCTCTGTTTCTCTAAAAGATAACTTGATAGATGACACTTATAATAATCACATCGTTCACAATTCATTGAGACCAAAAATACTAAACCATTAATTTTCTTACTTGATTCCTATCCTGCATCTTTATAATAGGAGGAAAATTAGCTCATCTATTGGAGATCTTAACTAAAAATCACTTCGATATATCTTAACACGATACACAAAATGCGCAATACATATTCCACATTTCATAAACTAAAAGTTGTCTAATAAATTTTACATGTTATCTTGTAGAGCCTTAACTACTGAATCATCATCTCTTGAAATGACAAACTGTCAATGTGTTCAAATGCAAACTAATTCAACAGTCGTGTCAGGCTTATTCTTTACAAATTTTAACGTGCTTTAAAATGGCTTTAAGTTAAAATAATGGGATTCTCTATTTAAGTAAGCTAGTCAATGACATGTTTACAGGTAAATCACAGAACAGCTAAAGTTATTAGCAATCATACAAACTGTTCTGCGTCACACTTTATTTACAAATGAAAGAGGGTCATTGTTCACAGATGAAATAATATATTCGGATTTGCTAAATTACACAGTGGTGGCTTTAGCTGCCAGTCAATTTAATATATAATATTGCAGTCTCTTAATTCCTAAATTATGTTCTTGTCGCTACCGGGTGCTAACCAGTAGGCTAAGCTAGGACAGGCCCATGTTACCGGTAGTTTAGCTATTCGTTTCAAGTCAAACGTACGCGTTTGAGTCTATTTCTATTAGAAATTTGTGTAAAACTACGTATCTTGTTTACCTGAACATCTTCATTTCTTAATTCGTCAATTAGCACAGCAATAGGGTAAAGAGAGTCGTCGCTGTCTGCTCCCGCCATCTTGGATGCTAAAGGCTGCTTAGCTAGTTCCTACTACGGGGTTTCTCACTGCTGCCTGGAGACAGTGCACGAGCCCAACCCAGCACACTAAAAACAGCGCACGAGCTCGAGATGCGCGCACCCCAGTGTTGCATAAATCAACTGTGTTTTAAAACCTGATCCAAGAGATCATTGTGTGCAATGGTTGGAAACAACAAATTTGAGATTATTTATAACATTTAATCTATTTTTTAAAAAATGTTGCATATTTATTCCCCCAATACATTTTGAGACAAAACCTACTATAAAACTGAAAAGCAAGTTGAAAATGAAGTGTTTTTCAGTTATTCTTGACGTTTAAGGCTATTCTATTTGGAGGGAATAATAAAACCCTAGCTTCAAGGACTGAAAAAAAGATCCACTGTGTTCAAAAAGGCAGGAGAAGCAGAATAGGCCATTATGAAAAATAAGAATAAATATAGCCTATATAAATTGTTGCCATAACAGTGAAGAAATAGATTGGCTATGAAATATGTGGTCCCATTTTTAATGTTCTGATCACCATGGAGATTTGTTTTGTGGAAAATGTTTTTAAGATATAGCCTACTCCATTTGTTTAATAAAAACTGAATAATAGAGTTCTTAGATAAAATGTTATGGAATATTCTGGAAGTGATTAAGAATGATTGATGCACCATCAGCTGAAATGGTTATTTTGAATAAACAGGCTATGTATTTAAATGTTACTTAAAATATATAAAGGGGACAAATTCACTTTCACTAATTACTGCACCTTTGTATAAGCATGCAGTAATAGTACTACAGTGTACTCAGTATTCTGCATGCATTGAATACAGATGAGACTTTACATTTGCTAAAGCATTCAGGCTGCGTCTGAAATCGTGATCTCTCTTGAGGCTACCTATTTTGAATAAGTCATTACTTTGTGACTGCTAAAAAATTCTATAAAGTATGAATGTAATCTGGACATACTACATTCACCATGCTGTCATGCGTTAGTTGTCACTTCACTGCCATTCACAAATCCTTTTATTTCAGCTAGTTGCCAATGCAACATTTCTCATTTTTGTTTAGTATAAGTTGAAGTACTTAAAGGAATAGTTGCTGAACGAAGTTGGACATAGTGGTGTATTAAAGGTAAAAAATGATATAAATACTGTTCGGTTTCTCGCACAAACCGATTGTTTCGTGTCTTAGGACATCAATGTGCCGTCACGAGCCGCAGGGTTTAATTTGGATTTGTCGATGGAAGTTTTTTCGACTCTTATTGTTCAAGTTCCCAATCACTGCTATTATTTGACTGACAGACGGCAGCGGTTGCAGTTAAAAATCATAATTTGCGTTCGACTGAAGAAAAAAAGTCCTCTACATCTTGGATGCACTGGGGGTAAGCAGATAAACATCAAATTTTCATTTTTGGGTGAACTATCCCTTTAATTACCTAAATTATTGTGAGATGATGCCAGGCAGGGGCATGTTTAGGTTATTAGGGGCCCTAAGCAAATCTCTGGGATCGAGGGGTCTGTAGTGTACTTCTTTGTAGTGAGTATCTGTGATTTTTCCCTCCCTGCCTCATATTCACCCATCCCAGAGCAACACCCCATAAGCAACGCCACACTCACTAATGCATATAGTATGCAACTGATCTAGGCTACATGTTATTGAGAGCATTTTGAAAGACTGCGTATGTGTGTGTTATCAATGTGTCAATTTATTATAAGCAACACAAGACTTTAACAGCCAGTGACATTTACAGCTGAAGAGACTCTGGACTGATTTTCTACTGTTTAGTGTCAATCACCATCTAACTCAGCCAGTTAAAGGTGCAATATGTAATATTTTTGCAGTAAAATATCCAAAAACTACTAGGCCAGTGTTATATATTTTGTTCACTTGAGTACTTACAATATCCCAAATGTTTCAACTAACCAACGTGTTGAGCTATATAACAACAATTTGTTTTCTGTCTATAAATATATCAAAACAGTTGTTACCAAAAACGTGTGATTTATTAAAGCGTCTTTGGTGTTTCGATGGTTTCTACAAAATAAAACCGAAAAACCGAGGGTTAACGCGGGTATGACGCAATTGACAGGCGACTCCTCACACGTCCCGGAGCCTTGGTTAAAACTGCAATTTTCTCACGATTTACATACAGTACAGTCCAAAAGTTTGGAACCACTAAGATTTTTAATGTTTTTAAAAAAAGTTTCGTTTGCTCACCAAAGCTACATTTATTTAATTAAAAATACAGTAAAAACCGTAATATTGTGAAATATTATTACAATTTAAAATAACTGTGTACTATTTAAATATATTTGACAAAGTAATTTATTCCTGTGATGCAAAGCTGAATTTTCAGCATTGTTGCTCCAGTCTTCTGTGTCACATGATCCTTCAGAAATCATTCTAATATGCTGATTTGCTGCTCAATAAACATTTATGATTATTTTTAATGTTAAAAACAGTTGTGTACTTTTTTTTTCAGGATTCCTTGATGAATAGAAAGTTCAAAAGAACAGCATTTATCTGAAATACAAAGCTTATGTAGCATTATACACTACCGTTCAAAAGTTTGGGGTCAGTAAGAATTTTTATTTTTATTTTTTTGAAAAGAAATTAAAGAAATGAATACTTTTATTCAGCAAGGATGCATTAAATCAATGAAAAGTGGCAGTAAAGACATTTATAATGTTACAAAAGATAAGATTTCAGATAAACACTGTTCTTTGAACTTTCTATTCATCAAATAATCCTGAAAAAAATATTGTACACAAATATTTTGTACAATTGTACACATTAAATGTTTCTTGAGCAGCAGATCAGCATATTAGAATGATTTCTGAAGGATCATGTGACACTGAAGACTGGAGTAATGATGCTGAAAATTCAGCTTTGCCATCACAGGCATAAATTACTTTGTGAAATATATTCAAATAGAAAATGTGTAATAATATTTCACAATATTACTGTTTTTACTGTATTTTTAATTAAATAAATGTAGCCTTGGTGAGCAGACGAAACTTCTTTTAAAAACATTAAAAATCTTAGTGGTTCCAAACTTTTGGACTGTACTGTATGTAAATCGTAAGAAAATTGCAGTTTTAACCAAGGCTCCGGGACGTGTGAGGAGTCGCCTATCAATTGCGTCATACCAGCGTTAACCCTTGGTTTCCGGTTTTATTTTGTAGAAACCATCGAAACACCAAAGACGCTTTAATAAATCACACGTTTTCGGGAACAACTGTTTTGATATATTTATAGACAGAAAATGAATTGTTGTTATATAGCTCAACACGTTTAGTCTTACTGTTTAAATCTAATTTTCTTGATTTTTTGCGAGTACCATGCTTTACCATGCCTCAGAGAAAAACACTATTTTGTGAAGTAGCTAACATAGCATAAACAGATGCAGCTTTAATTTTAGTAACAGTAATACATAATTTTCTCTATCATACAATACGTTTTAAAATTAATGGCATGCCATTTGTCAACACAAGCCATCCAATATTTAATATGATATTCTAAAATCGATCCATCTTACCACAGTGTGTCTCAAACAAGTCTCACAGCAGCTGCTGAGCGAGCACACAGAGTAACGTTATAACATCATTTTCAACACTCTCAAATGTATCTAATAATAAACAGAGCTGTGTTACCTCATACTCATGACCGGAAAAAGCAGAAGTGGCGCCGGTGACTGTGGCATAAAAGTTCTGCTGCTTGTGAGGCGTGTGTTGCGCAATCGCTCCACCGGCCTCGTTCAGCTCCGGCAACACTCAGTCCTGCTCTGCTTCATACTACAGTAACGTTAATAATTGCATCCATGAACATGATTTCTTCCCAACTCCAATCCCTATTCTTTTGCACCGGCTGTGAGGTGAAGACCACATGTCCCAAGATTCCGCTCTCAAACTTGGCGTCATCAAGCTACGCCTTTGTTTTGAATAGGCCTCTAGCGACCTCTAGCGGAAAAAATTATTACATACTGTATCTTTAAGATCTACATTTAGCCTTAGATGTTATATGAACGTGGTCCCTGGATCATAGGTTTTATCAGCTGGCAGTTTTCATTGTACATTTAAGAGTGCAAGTTGCAACTATTATTAACAATGGAAAAATGAAGCTTCTCAGCATGTCACAATATCACCCTGTTTTGCACCAATTCCTGCCAGTCTGCCATCATAGTTATGAATTTCACAAGTTTGCAATTCGAGTCAATATCGGTTATTTTGGGTATATCAGGTAGGCTACAGTACATGGCAAATGTTCTCAAGAAAAAAAAATATCTCAACTAATCCTGTATAATACACATGGGAATCAGTATTCTTTTTAATAAAAAATAAACTTATAATAGGCTTACTAACTTTAAAATTATTTCTACTCCAATACGTTTTTTTAAATATAAACATTTAAATAGTGGCTGTCAACTTGATGGATTTATTCAAACATGCATTATATAGGTGCATACATCTATTGCCAGGATGGAGATTGAGAAGCAAATGGTCAGGACAATACACTTACCTGCTTTCATCATATCTGAGGCTGTGCAGATGGTGGATCACTGACCTAAATGTGGATTTAATGTATGATGAGTGGAACAGACTTGCTTTTGAATGCCAGTGTGATCCAATTTTGTGCCCTGACTAATATTTTTAAAATAAGCCATATACATGGACGTCATTTAAATAGCTAACAATTCTATCCAAAAATATAAAATGAATTAAATGAAAATATATGAATTTAATATCTGACTACTTAATATTATAAATCTATATAAAATGTAAATATTAAAGGGACTATATGTATAACCCAGAAACTCTTATTATAAGCGACACCGTTGGCCGTTAAGTGATCTTACCCTCATGCCGTTCCACACCCGTAAGACCTTCGTTAATCTTCAGAACACAAATTAAGATATTTTAGTTGAAATCAGAAATCAGCTCCGTGAGGCCTCCATAGGGAGAAATGGACACTTCCTCTCTCAAGAGCCATAAAGGTACTAAAAACATATTTAAATCAATTCATGTGAGTACAGTGGTTCAATATTAATATTATAAAGCGACAAGAATATTTTTGGAGCGCCAAAAAAAACAAATAACGACTTATCTAGTGATGACCGATTTCAAAACAATGCTTCATGAAGCATCGGAGCATAAATGAATCAGCGTGTCGAATCATGATTCTGATCGTGTGTCAAACTGCCAACGGCTGAAATCACGTGACTTTGGCGCTCTGAACAGCAGATTCGACACACTGATTCATTTATGCTCCGATGCTTCATGAAGCATTGTTTTGAAATCGGTCATCACTAGATAAGTCGTTATTTGTTTTTTTTGGCGCTCGAAAAATATTCTCGCTGCTTTATAATATTAATATTGAACCACTGTACTCACATGAACCGATTTAAATGTTTTTAGTACCTTTATGGATCTTTTCTGTGACTTTTTAGTAGCTTGTTTTCTAATGTTCAGAGTTGATCTGTTTATCAGAATATGTTGCCTGTCACCGTTGTTGAGATTTACAGGCTGATTCTTGATGTCTGTGTGCCTAAAATATTTATATATATATTTTTTGTGATAAGGACAACTTTAAAAAATAAAAATAAAAATTGTATTGTAGAAGTTGATCCTCCGCTGTAGAATCACAGTGCTGCTGTAATCAATAATGTAAATCTAACTCAGAGATTGGGCTCTAAATGAGTTCAGTGATTCAGATCAAATAATGATTATGTGAAAACTTAATCAACACCACCTGATCATCTTTTAACTTTGCTTGTCTGGTTGGTTTTAATGCAGTTAAAACTGCCCAAACAAAATCAAATATTAAAACTTCAAGGGTCAAGAGCTCAACTAAAACAAACCCTGACCTCGATGATGGTAACTTAAAAATTGTGATTTTCTCCTTTGGTGAAAAACTATAAAAAAGGTAAATGTTTGGAAAAAATGTCTGTAGAACAACCAAAACAAATGTTCCAACTGCTCATCAACAGCTCCTTGAATTCACACACACCACGACAAAATGGCGTCATTACCTGCCGCAAACCAGTGTGTAGGAGGTGTGGTCAGGAGAAAAACTTCATACACCCACAAATTAGTAGAATATACTTATATTTTATAAGTTATGCAACCAAACTTAAATATTGAAGTATATTGTAATTATATTTTTAAGTAAATATAAAATCCGGGCTAAGAGTGCAAAAGATGAAAGAATTTTCATTTTTGTGTGAACTATCTCTTTAATCTTTGCATACTGTAGGCTACTCACAAAAAAAAAGATAGTTTGCTTATATTCCATACATATTAGTATGCACTTTTACTCCACACAAAACATCAAATCAGTTATGCAGATAATCTGAATATGTATGTCGATCTTTGCAGCACTTAAAAACTTAATCACTGTATAAACAATAAGACATGATAAAATGAGAATCAAATCCATTGCAAAAGTAATAGGGTCATGAGAACTGTGAAAATGGTTAGGCCTATTTAACATGCACAAAAAAATGTCTTGTATGATTGAATGGGCTTGTGTCTGTACCATCTGTTCTGCATTCAGTTGCTAATTTGTGTTCAATTAAAACACATTGACATCCATTATTCATACTGGGCTTGCTTTTGTTAGTTTGCGTTTAGAAAAAGGATGCTGTTCATCTTCACATAAGCATTGATCCAGCTCACCCGGTGACCTGAGATCAAGCTTGTAGTTTCTTTTGTTGTTGTGCAGGTTTGGATAAAGGTAGGGAATGCAGATCACCATCAGCATGAAATGACATCAATCTGGAGCCCTGGATACAGGACGCACAAAGCATTTTCAAGCAACGATCTGTAGCAAGAAGCTGCTTCTCAAAATAGCATTTATGAGCATGGGCAGAGCCACACAGCATAAAAACAGCTTACAGTTTTAAAAGGCTGAGTAATTCCTGGTTTTACCGTGTCGTCTGCCGACATACAGCGCCAGGTGGCTGATCCTGCCAGGATGGAGAAGCAAATGGTCAGGAACCTTACTCTTACCTGCTTTCATCATATCTGGGGCTTTATAGATGGTGGATCACTGACCTAAATGAGGACTTGACACATAATGAGTGGAACAGGCTTGCTTTTGAATGCCAGTGTGATCCTTGACTAATGTTGATCAAATAAGCCATATACATGGATGTCATTTTAAATTAAAATTCTTTGCTAACCACCATCCAAAAACCATCAAATTAATTAAATGAAAATATATATGAATTTAATATCTGACTTAGTATTATAAATCTATATAAATTGTAAAAATTCAAGAGGCTATATGTAGAATCCAGAAACACTTGTTATTAGTGACACCGGTGGCCGTTAAGTGAACTGCAGAGAGCAACTTATTGTTCATGCACACGTAACGTACAAAAGACTGAACGTGATTCAAGGCCCCGATATACTCACAGCAAAGTTCTTTTTCGTTCTTCGCATAGAAGTAAAAAGTTGAAAATACATTTGCAGCGAACATCCTGATGCCGTCAACGCTGCTGAGAGCGACGTCTAGATGTAATGTGCTGCACACTTTTCTCTCAATAACAAAATAAACACACAACAAAAATGACGGGTGCAAGCAGCAGTTAAAGGTGCCCTAGAATTAAAAATTGAATTTATCTTGGCATAGTTAAATAACAAGAATTCAGTACATGGAAATGACATACAGTGAGTCTCAAACACCATTGTTTCCTCCTTCTTATGTAAATGTCATTTGTTTAAAAGACCTCCGAAGAACAGGCGAATCTCAACATAACACCGACTGTTACGTAACAATCAGGGTGTACGCCCCCAATATTTGCATATGCCAGCCCATGTTCAATCATTAGACAAGGGCAGGAGGTCTGGATGTGCACAGCTGAATCATCAGACTAGGTAAGCAAGCAAGGACAACAGCAAAAAATGGCAGATGGAGACAAGAGCTGTCGTTATTGTCATTATTAAACACTTGCAGTCTGTATAATTCATAAACAAAACTTCATTCTTTATAAATCTCTCCAACAGTGTAGCATTAGCCATTAACCGTTACCCACAGAACATAGCCTCAAACTCATTCAGAATCAAATGTAAACATCCAAATAAATACAATACTCACATAATCCATTGTATACGTGCAGCATGCATGACGAACACTTTGTAAATATCCATTTTGAGGATTATATTAGCTGTGTGAACTTTGTTTATGCTGTTAAAGGCAAGCACGAGCTCCGTGGACGGGGAGCGTGAGCATTTAAAGGGGCCGCAGCCTAAATCAGCTCATATTTAATGATGTCCCAAAATAGGCAGTTAAAAAAATTTATAAAAAAAAAAAAATCTATGGGGTATTTTGAGCTGAAACTTCACAGACACATTCAGGGGACACCTTAGACTTATATTACATCTTTTAAAAGACGTTCTATGGCACCTTTAAAGGGATAGTTCACCCAAAAATGTAAATTCTGTCATCATTTACTCACCCTCATGTTGTTCCAAACACGTAAGACTTTCGTTCATCTTCAGAACACAAATGAAGATATTTTTAATTTCTGTTCCTCCATAGACAGCAACTGCCAATTTGACGCTTCAAAAAGTTCATAAAGAGATTGTAAAACGAATCCATATGAATCAAATTTTCCTAAGAGACAAGATTGTTTTATATGATGAACAGATTTAATTTAGGCTTTTATTCATTCATCAGCACACATCAGTTGTGGTAAACAGAAGCTCAAGCATGTTCGCTTGATGTGCGGGAACCAATGAGGTTCATTCTTGTGTGTTATGCAGCACGTTTGAGCTTCTGCAAGAACCAATGAGGTTTGTTCTCGCACATTAAGCAGGTTTGGTTGAGATTCTGTATGTTCGCTGATTAATGTTTATATGTGAAATAAAAGACTAAATTCAATCCGTTTATCATATAAAGCGTTCGAGTCGCTTCAGATTCTTAATTCATATGGATCAATGGAGAGTACAGAACTGGCTCAGCTTCATTTGTGTTGTGAAGATGAATGGAAGTCTTAAGGGTTTGGAACAACATGAGTGTGAGGAAGATAGAATTTTCATTTATAGGTGAATTATCACTTTAAGAAAGCATCTGATCATAGTGATATGGACATTTGCACCAGCTCTGCAATTCAACATTATGTCGACAGATGAGGTGATTAAAATTACACCGTTATGATAGTTTGATAATAAAGTATATTGAAGACTATAGACTATATTTGAATTAATCCCTTTTCTTTGCATGACACATTGACAGCTCTTTCTGCATTCTCCTGAATTTGAATAAGCATTCATTTCATGTGTTTTCAAGTCGCAGTCCATAGGTTTTGCCTCTTTGTCGCCATCTCTGTTTGAAATCTGCAATTGCAGTTATTTGCAGAATTATCTTTACATGGGTTGTGCATCAGCATGGCTCCTTAGCGCGGATGAATCTAATGTTTACAGTCAGTCACCACACCGGTGTGGATACTGTACTTCAGAATCACAGATTGTACTCTTGGAAGTATGACCAAAATAAGAATTTTCACCAGAAAATGTCATCTGAACAAGTAAGTAACATGTCTGACACTGACCAACTGAGGAAAAAAAAGCATTACAATAAATCACATTGCCAATGGAGATTAAATCTAACGATCTCTTAGCTTGTATCACATCAAACCATGCAAATTATTAATATCGTTATACTTTGTTCTCAAATTGTTCATGTTATCAGCATTGTGTGACTATGTGTATTTAGTGTGTAGTCGCATTACCTGTAGATTTCAATTTCTGTAGCTACTCCACAGACTGAAGTCTTTTGCTTTTGTCTACGGGTGAATCTCCAGTTGTCACTGATGACTGTCATTTGGATCTTTCTGGATTACAATCTGCTATCAAAATGATAAATTTAATTATTGCAGCTGCTGTGAGAAAAGGCTATAAATGATCCACCACCTGCAGCATCCTCACATGCCTTCTTCATGTAAACAGACGTGATGTAATGACGCAAAGACGGTGACATGCTCGAATTTTCCGTGGAAACCTACCAGTACCGATCTATTTATAAAACATTATTACAAGCTTACCGTTGTGAATCGGACTAAGGTAAGGAGATAGTTTTGAACACGATTGATTTTGGATCATTTTTATCCAAAAAAAAATTACAGGCTGCAGCTTTAAGAGAGAATCTCGGAAGCACATGTAACCATCACATTCTTTGGATTTTCCCGACAAAACCATCCCGAGTCCTTCACATAAAAATCAGTTCATAGACTTCCTAGGAAGTCGGGGAAGGTTTCGATTTTTTGGTTTTGTTACAAGCTGTTCACACATTAGCAATACAAAAAGCGATTAATTCATGAAAATTCTTATATAGCCCCCTATAAATATTTTCTATGATCAAATCAAAATCAAAATCTCAACTCAAACAAAGTTTTTCCAAACTAACTTCTAGCCAAAGAAATATTTTAGGATTTTTTTTTTTTATTATTATTTTAATCTGACTTTTCCAGGCCTGCACAACAAAATTTAAAAACTTCTCTGTTTACAGATTTTCTTTGACTCTAGGAAGCCTTGGGTGTTGTTATAATTATAATCCAATCCAACAAACATTGTCAGACCAATGAATCAACACAGACTTTTTACATGCCTAAAATTTTCTCCAGGCATAAAAATAATGGCATAAAAATGAAATAGAAAATTACAGCCTACTTTAAGTACACTTAAAGTTCTGGATCATTGCTATACTTAACTGTAAATTACATTTAAACTATGAAGCATAGAACAGTTCCTGGAAAACTACATCTCATCCATGTTTCAAAGAGGTTTCTGCGTCATAGTGTATAGCGTCAATGGAAGGATTTAAAAAGGATCAGAGTTCCCTGTAGTGTTGTGGGGCTTAACATGTCGTCACTGTAGACATCTTAATCCCACGAGCCACGCATTCATTGCCCTCAGCATGTTTACATACACCCACAATCTATTCACCACAGCATACCTATATTCTCTCTTACAGAACCAACAGTGACACATAGGGGAAATGATGCGTGTTTCTGTGTGATGCTGTTCAGTGATAAATCTGAGTCTCTATGGACCCCATAGCTGCAGCACTTTACTCAAAAACATCATACAAATATGAGCAGACTCTCTTACTCGTGGTTTCTAAATAAAGCTGTACAATTTTAAAATGTTATTTGGCACTAGAAAGTTCTTAGTTAAAGGCATAGTTCACCCAAAAATTGAAAATCTGTTATCATTTAACAGAAGTTGGTCCAAACCTGTATGAATTTCTTTCTTCTGCTGAACACACTCACACAAGCACAAAAAAAGAAGAAGATATTTTTAACTTCCATATATGGGGGGAAAATACTATGAAAGTCAATGGGGTCTATTTGGTTACTGACATTCTTCAATATATCTTCTTTTGCATTTCAGCAGAAGAAAGAAATTCATACAGGTTTGGAACAACTTGGGGGTGAGTAAATGATGACAGAATTTTTGGGTGAACTATCCCTTTACTGCAGAGCATCTGACCTCAAATTTTACACGATTGATTTTTTTATTTAAATCATTTGATAGAGACTGCTGAAGTGAATTTCTAATTGTATGTCATGGTCACGGATCTTTTAATTAATGTAATTTCTTAAAAAAAAAAAAAAAAAAAATCTTTTTATATTTATATTTAATATATTTTATCTTTTTTACTAAAATAGTTTAAATATAAACAACTTATATTTGCATATTTAATATTAAATGTAAGATTTAAAAAAAATATTATATAAGACAAATACATATTTTTCATTTTTACAACAAAACTAGGAAAGCAAAGATATTATTTATATATTTAATATCAAATAGATTTTTTTAATTTTTATACATAAAAATCATTTTATTTGTTAGTAAAAAAAAAAATGTAAATATGTACATATGTGATAATTTTTTAAAAATATATATTTTATTAATAATATAATGTATTTTATTTTTGTAGCAGAGAACCAGGAAAAATGTATTTACATTTTTAATTAAATTCAAATACGTGAAATTTAGAAGAAAATATATATTTATTTATTTATTTGGAGCAGAGAAGAAATGTATTATTATTTTAGATTTAACATTTTACATAATTTAGTGACTTTTTCAGGTTTGAAAATAACAATTCCAGGTTTTCAATAACCGTGAAAACCCTGTAGTTCACAAAGACAACTAATTTTAGTGTACCCATCCCAGAAATGACTTCTCCGGCACAGCCACACATTAAGACAGCCTTCTTTTATTTGACAATCACAGTTAACACTGATATGATTCAGATGACAAACATGATTTGGAATGTAAACACTCAGTTGTTCTGGTCTGCAGTCTGACCTCACAGTCAATGTCCACTTTGACAGACGATGGAACTGAAGAAAAACTTCAGTTTTTGGTGCAACTTTCATCCTGAGATGCCGAGGCTGACCTGGGCCAGTTGCTCAAACAGGACAGATGGACAGAAGTTCGTATCTCTGGATGATGACACATGAGATCTGGTTTGTGTCTGCATTCATGGAATGCAGTTCATTGTCCCAGATCAAGGATGAGGTCATGACAAATGAGGGACCATATAGTCCTTAAAGGGTCATCTAAACAGAAATCTTCTGAAACACTTCAGTAAGATGCAGAGAAGCCCAAGCAGGAATAAATGAACAGAAGGCATGGAATGGATTGGAGATGATGGGGAAGATGGGTAAGGCATCCATGCTCTGTGCTGGAACTGTCAACAGGATGGGCGGCAACGCTGATGTCTACATACAGGCCGGCACTGCATGGCTTGATAGCAAAGTTGCTCAAACAAACTCCGGCATTCATTCGTTCATTTACACTCACACACAAAAACAATCCCACATGTGTGCCAGAAAGAGTTGCAGAGGAGCATCTTGGGACCGAATGATGAAGCACTGTAAGAGACAGGACTTATGGAGGGGTGCGATTATGAAAAAATAGCAGGAAAGGCAGGTCAGGCTTGCGTTCTTTTCCGGGTGTGTTTGGGTCGTTTCGGTTTCAGGATGACATATCTGCTGTAGGTGGTGTATTGCTCAGACAGAAACGGGATAAAAAAGGCCCTGAGGAATCTGGAGGACCTGTGTGGGAGAGACACGAAAAGGCAACAGCACCAGGATCACGAAAAGGATGAAATACACACAAAATAGTTTACAAGCGCCATAATCCTAAAATCCACTTTCTTTAAAAAGAAACTATTTCTACGTTTATTTCGCCATCATGAACTGGGCAATAAAGACAAGCCGAGCTCATTACTGATAAATTAGGTCAAGGATAATCTCTCTTAGGATGATTAGACATCCAGAGTCACAACAACTCATGATGAGTGCTTGAGAATGATGTCATAAGCATCTTTAAAAGGACAAGCGGGCCCTCTAGTGGATAAGCACACACCCTACAATTTTCAATGACTCTTTACAGCAGAATTCATTTACTCTGAATGAATTACCCACAAGTGTCTCTTGTGTGTTAACAAATTTCCACTCGTTTTGAAAAATGCCCATATACTCCACACATAAAGACTTGCCTGGTAGTGTCTAGAAAAGGCTTGTCAGCGATAATGCTCCACTCCTCTTTGTTAGTGGCGTATCGTGGTTCACGAGGGGCTTCTGTTTCTGTTGCCAGATCCACCAGGTAATGACACTGCTTCAGTTCTACCTGAGAGCCAGAGAACATGGAAAATGACATATGTACTTCACATTCAGCTACAACACTGACATATGCAGAGACATTTAAAGGGCACCTATTATGCCCCTTTTTACAAGATATAATATTGGTCTTGGGTGTCCCCAGAATGTATTTGTGAAGTTTCAGCACAAAATACCCCACAGTTAATTTATTATAACCATTTGAAAATGTCATTTTTGGGGCCTGTTTTAAAAAGAACTGTTTTGGTGTGTACCACCTTAAATATAAATGAGCTGCATATCCCCGCCCTGCCTTTGGATGAGGGCGTAACTTGCATACCTATGGCAATAAACAATGGCTGAGAGTGAGAGACCCGCTGTTTTGTATGGCATTCAGCCGTACATGTTTGAACCGGAATCAGACCCAGATGATGAAGAGACTCCGGCAGAAGAAAAACAATTGAGAATGGAGCAGGACGTTTCTGAATGGTTATTTGATACATTTATGTACTTATAGAGTTTTAATCGCGTCCCCTTTGCAATTATGGATGTGCAACACACACACACAGATACACACACACACTGTGATAACGTTCGCGCAATTTTTTGAAACTACGAACACAAATACTGTGATAACGTTTGCTAAGTACGTTAGATACACACTATACAAACAAGGTTTAAATTATATACACAGACATTCTACGACGACGACAGCAACTTTAGACGCATTTGTTATTGAATTGGCTGACATCGACTGAAATGACTATTTGCTCAAAAAACATTAAATACACTTAAGTTACTTCTTCTGGAGGTGACGTTGGATCGCGAACAGTAGGCAACGATCCACACTTGAGGATTAACTTTGAGGCAATGATTCTCGCAAACATAAATGTATTTTGGAATTTTGAGTGCCGCCTTTCCTTCGTAAATAAAATCCATCCACTGCGTTTTCAGTGGCTCTGATGTCGGAAGTAAGTGAAAACTACTATGTTCATTATTACATCCCACAACAGAACACTTATGTTTCTTAGGAGACATAACCGCTGTCGTTGAAACAATGGAGGATGGTTGACAGATCACCGACGGCGGGGTCTATGCCAAAACCAGATTGTCAATCAAACCACATGGATGGGGCTTAGCGCAATTGTACGTCACAGTGAGAGCAATCTTAGAACAGGGCGTTCTGAGACAGTGCTTATGAATTATTCAGATTGTAAAAATAAACACTGGATAGATTTTTCTCATTCTAGGGTGGTTTTGCTCACACACTGCCAACACACATTTATGGTCAAACACCATGTAAAAGTGAATTTTGCATAATAGGTGCCCTTTAAAGGTTGTAGATAAGTAACACTAACATTATCTCTAACATTATCTTTCTTCTAACTTGTGCATGTTTTAAAAAAAAAAAAAAAAATGGTAAAAAGAGGTGTATAGAGCTTAATAGTTGATTTTTCTAAGTAAAATGACTATTGTCATTGTGTTTTTTTTTTGTTTTTTTTTTGCGCATTTTGAAGTATTGCATCAGAAGCGAGTGATGGAAATGCCAAATTTCCAAAGAAAAATCCCTTCATTCACAAAAAAGTTTTACGCTTGCTTAAGGTTGTTCGACTTGTGTGAAAAAGAGTTAATACGAATAATGGGAGATGGAATCACATTTGCCAAATAAATTTTGATGTAGCGAACATTAAACCCACATGACTAATCAGCCGTTTCCGCTGATGGCATTTTATTTACTGTTGGTTACTAGGTTACCAGGGCTGCGTTCAGCCCCGACAAAACGTTGCAAAACGTTTTTAAACGGAAACGGTGGCGCGTTGAACACCCTGTTCTGATGACACAGGAGTTGCAACTATGGCAGCTGAGAAGGCCATTTTTTGTGTTCTTTTTGAAGAATTTTCGAAGCCTGATGAAATCGGTATAAATATGTGTTTAATACTGCAAAATACGCTCGATGTTACAGTTAAAAGAACATCCTAATCGAGTGAAGGGATTTGTTGAAACTTCTAATTGTTGATACATTTGTCTCGCATTTCAGCATGAAAAGACAAACATTTCAGGTGAAGGATAATCCATTTCTTACCGCTGAGACTGTGTTATGATATATTATTTTTATTGTGAGTATTAGGCTTATCATTATTGATGATCAATGTTGTTGTGCTATTGTAATGTTTACCATTATATAATCAGAGGAGAATCGAAAAGTTTATTAAAGTGTCACTTCACAATACAATAACAAAATATATAAGTATAGTATTTTTATGTTTCATTAATACCCATTGTGCGAGCTGTCTCTTTAATACCGCGTGGTTCATATATATCCTGCCGCTGATTGGGTTGACATTTCTGACACGCCCACCAAACAAGAGAAAACGTATATCTCAAACCTGTTGCACACCGTTTCCAGGAAACATGTCGTTCAACCCAGAAAACGTAGCAAAACGTTGCGCACCGGTTTGAGCTTGAACGTGCCCCAGGTTACCAATACCACCATCATCCGCTCAAACAACTTGATGGAAAAGCACCTAAAAGCACCTTGTTTTTTGTTTTTGCAAACTTTGAAAATCAAAGAAGGCTTAATGTTCACAGAAGATGAGGGCCCATGCCAACATGACACTTCAGTTTTAACGGCAGAGAGTGCATGGTAAAATGTAGCTAAATATTTGATATTTAACAACTGTTTCATGATAGAAATGTTAAATGATAGTAATATCCAGTATTATAAACAACTAAATTTTTGGTAACAAATTTTTCCATTTTGAATTGAAAATATGCCATTATTTACATGATTCATGTGATACCTAACTGAAAAAAAAAAAACATTTTGCGTTTGACATACATAGATATAAGAGTGCATAAAAAGAAATAAAATATTATTTGCAAATAGTTGTTTTAATTGACTACTTTACCACTACAATTATACCTAGAGCTTATTTTTCTTATTTCATTTTTCTTAAATCCCTTTTAATCCTTCAACTATTTAATTCCTTTAAATAGGAATTACCAATTACTAATTACTAATTTTTACCATTAGCAAAAAAAAAAAAAAAAAAAAAAAAACCTTCAAGACAAAAAAAAAAAAAAAAAATCATGTTTAACTGTCAACTTCCCAGTGAAATACATCACATAATTCTTGAGATCCCCAAATAAGTGAATTCACTGTTACCAACTGCCAGCAACAAGGCTTCTGTATTTAATACAACAAAACTGGAAAATGAATAAACTTGAACTGATCACTGCTTTTGAGTATCCTCTCACACATTCAATTCAGCTTAGTTATAAGGCTCAATAAACCTGCGAAGTCAAATGCAAGTCCCAAGTGTATGTGTTGGGTCACTCACATATCGTGATGTCTCCTCAAGATTCTGATCATTCATGTCTGATGGAAGTATCCAGGTGGC